>NC_050603.1:12998267-13298267 GCF_013368585.1 Megalops cyprinoides
GGAAAAGAGGCCGCCAATCAAGCAGGTTTAAAGAATTCTGATTAAAACCCAGTTAAGCAGCAGAAAACACCATTACCCAGAGGGCATTGGTCATAGTTTATCACAATACATCTGCAACAAGAACACAGAGAACAAGGTTAGCAGAAGGAGAAACAAAAAAAACAAAAAATCAATTTCTTTCAAACTTTGAAGAATTTGAATGTTAGTTTTTTCCTTTAACTTCAGCAACAAATGAACTCATGGTGACATGAGCAAAATGAAAGGGTATTGTCTGATGAAATCATTTACAAAAATGCTCATTTGAATCTGTGGTGCTTAAAAGTGATCTAAACATCATTGGATGTCAACACATTACTCCCCATTGATGTTAAAGAAAATGCCCTGAAAGATTAATAGTAGAGACAGAAAGATGTTTTCACATGCTAACCGTTACTTTCTCTGCTATCCAGGCACTCAGGCATGGTTTACTTCATCTCATATACAAAAAAAAGTAAAAAGATAGCGTACATCCAAATACTAATCCTTGTTGCACTAATCATTTTCTTTTCATGAGTCCTTCTGTTTGTCTTAGTCTTCATGAATGCATGAAGTTTCTGAGTGTTTGGAGTAAGTCAGGATTTTCGTTATCTCTAGACTGCAGAAATCAGACATCATCTCCAGGTTAAAACAAAAAGAATAAATCTGGACTCGGGTCTGTGGGAATGGATGCCCTCCACCCTGGATTAGTATTCTGGAACAAACGCCCCACTGGGGCGTTCACAGGGCTAGACGGCGAGCCGATGCGGAGTTAAAGCGGCTCTGGGGGGGTGAGGATGAGAGGGAGGTCCATCAGACAGAGGGAGGGGGGGAGCAGACATGGCTCACGAAGAGTTAAGGCCGACAGCTCAACAAAGGGAAGGCAGGATGGTTGAGCAGAGAGGGGATTGAAGGCACAGAGACAGGGTCAAGGGGGATCAAGTTCAAGTTGACAGTCACTGTGAGCATTTTAACTCGAACACCACGGCTCCACCAAAATCCACATGTGCCCACTGTCACACTCCCCCAGACTTGACGTGGGCCAAACACAACCCCCATTTCCCACCCAGTTCTCTCCCTGCATTCTGTTGGGTGTTTCACATCATGTGATAGACAAGATCTGTGTGCATCTGCAGATTTTGTGGACAGAATGGTGGGAGGGAGATGTTCTAAAATGTGTAACATCATGTATTTGTTTCCCCTGTGGGATTTTTTAGTAAAGGGTCTGTGAAATATGACATCATTGAGGATTCCCCATCACCTGTCAAGACTGCATTACATTACTTATTTGATTAACATACCACCTTATCAAAGACAATTTCCACACAATTTCCTACATTTTACATATTATTCATTACTGAATATTATACATAGACAGCTAAATATTAAGTGTAGCAATTCAGATTATGAACCTTCCTCAATGACAATGGTACGGCCTCACTTGGTAATTTTACTTGCAGCCTTTAGTTTACAATTTCTATAAGGACCTCTGCCTGTACAGTTCATGTAATGAAAATGTAATCTACTCATGCTGTCATCAGTAGCAGCCACCAGATCAAACAGTCCCAGAATCATACCTACAATCGCTCTCCATGTGTGTGATGAGTGACCCCTCTTACTGAAGTAATTATGTGCTGTCTGTTTTTAAGGGTTACAGGTGAACAGATCTTAAAACCCATAACCAATAAGTGGTAACCAATTGTGAAGCTGGATATGACCACTGACCAATTTAAAGAAACCCTGGTTTAAAATGTTGGACATGAAGTGAAAATTATCACAATACCAATCATCAGTATTCCCTGCTATTCATAGTATTTAAACATTCTTGGTATTTCAATCACTGCAGATGGCATATGCGTAAACCCTAATGAGCTCTGCTGGGGCACTCATGATTGAGAAAGAACATGTGTGCGCCTGTGTCCAGACAGAGGTTTGGGGCTGGCTGAAGTGCCCTGTGACCTTCACGACATCGTTGCCACTTCCTCCTCCCTTGTCCCCTCTTGACCCGCAACACAATTGGAGGTCGAGCAAGAGGAACTCTGGGGGTCAGTCTTTGTGTCCTCCTCAAATGGGCTGCTCAGCTGACAAGAAGTTTGTGAGCTTTGACCCCTGACCTGTTGATTGCCAGCCTGCACACAAACAGATTGGAGTTTGATGGCTTTCTCCATTCATTTCCCATGATAGGCCCCAGAGGACTGTTTCGATGCACAAAAACACTCTGAGGTGCTTTTCCACCGTGTTTTGAAAGAAGCTGGACAACAGCACTGTACACCCGACTCATTATATGGTGCATGGCAAGAACCACAGCAGTTCTTCTCAGTTTGGCTATAATAGACCACAGTGCATGCATGGTTTTAGTTCCAGCTGGTCTCAGTTAATCATATCTACCTAAGCTTTAAATTAAATTCTCATCTGGATATGTCTTAACTTGGTAATTACTTCTTATACATTTACTGTGAGAAGAGAATGTTTGTGCTGCTAAAACACAAGCAAATTTTTAAATCTGCCTCAGACAAATTTGTGGCAATGGTCTCAGTTCATGAAGCTGAATTAAACCTTTAATTGATTTTTAGGCACAAAGCTGGAGAATATTTTGAATTTAATCATTTCAATAGCATAAACACTGCTCCAACTATACATTTCTTCAATGAGTGACACAGTCCTGTTAAGACCAGCAGTCAAGTAATGGCTCAATCAACCTTGATTAAAAGAACCCCGTTGGAAGTAATCCCACTATGAACAGTGGTCTGCTGAGACCTGTACTGAGAAACACTGCCATTCAGGAACAATCTAGTCAGATTCTGTATCTTACGTTTGCAGTGCTACGGCATTTTTCTGGCAGCAAAGGAGTGAGATTGAAACCGAGCGATGTGAATCCAGGGTTGCATCTGATTTGTCACAGTGGTCACTCTACAAACACAAAAACACATATTAGTGTACGTACACACACACACACACACACACACACACACACACACACACACACACACACTTCAGGTCTGCGGTGGCTGCTGACTCGGCCGATGGCGCGCATCCCCCCGCTGTCGAGAGCCCTCTCAGCACCGCTTTCGCGTTGGCTCTCGGTTGCCGTGGCAACAGGCCTTCTGTGTGTGTGTGTGTGTGTGCATGCGTGTGTGTTTGTATGTGTGTTGATGGCGGTAAGTCAGGCAGGGCAGGGGGGAGAGAGACAGTGAAGAACTCCACTGCTGGAATATACGCGCACTGTACAGATACCCCTTTTGCAGAAACCATCTGATACCCTGGTACTACAGAGCCAGGTTCCTTAAGATCTATGAAACAGAGGAAATGATCTCCATTGAATTGTCATCCTTGGAGCCATCAATGGAGAGTGTGGCATATATATATTTATAATCACAGGTTAATCATCACTGACACAATCAGCAAACACCTGGGCATACAAAAGTCTGCCTGGATGCAGGCATCCTCTAAGCAAATGAACACTGATACTCAGCTTCCTGAGATGCAGTGTTCAGTGAGGGTGCCAGACCTCGGTGTGACAGAGAGACCGTATAACCGGTGTGTATTTTGACGTGGCTGTCAGGTCCCAGCACTTTGTGTCACTCGCACTGGCAACACCTCCAATTAAGCCCTTTCCCAGTTCGGCTGAGACGTGTGAATTTCCACTGCCTCTCATTGTGCCGAGCCCAGCGATGACACCTCTGCAATCACATCTGTCTCACACGCACATGCAGACCTTTTTAATATGTAAAATATCTATCCTTTTCACATCCGTTTCAATAAAAAAATGAGGGGGGTCAAATCAATGAGCATAAACAAATTTAAGACAGTGCTGGCTTGTCAGTTTCACTTGTTGATATCTCCCATAAAACATTCAACTCATTTCATGCTCTCAGCTCTGTAGATATGCCTGTCAAGTGTCAATTTCATGTTTAGGGGAACCTGGTGACATTTCTGTATACACAAGGTGGAAATGAAACTATGTAGGGATCACACAGTAACATTAATGCAGTGAGGACACTGCACTGTGAGAGACCAGACCTGCTTACAAGCAAACACCAGGACTTGCAGTTCACTAGGGCACAACTTCAGGTCTTGCCGAGGAACTTGAAGCATAGGCTTATTAGCATTGTTATCCCCCCCACCCCACAGTGATTTTGTAATAGGAGAGGTCAAGGCCAAAACAAGTGGCCCTTGACCTAAGAGACATGGTGATTAAGCCCCATAGATTACAGAGGTGGGGTGGGTCACTTCACCTTTGTAAGTCTGAACATCCTCTAGGGACAAAGCAATGGACAGTGGCTCAGGGGCTCTGAATAGGTTTTTCTGACCCAGCCATGTGGGACAAAAGCTGGTCAGCGGAAGTGCCAGACTTTAAAAGGCAGCTCCTTGCAGCTGTTTGCTCAACCTCTGCTGGCGAGTCATTGTGATGAGGCATGGACATCTGATAGCCAAGGATGCCTGGTTTCATCTCTATCACTGCCCAGAGATGACACAAGAGTGGTCATTTTATGTTCTGTGCTCTGCAGACAAACCTAAACCTACTGTCCATACTCCAAGGGTCTGACACATCTTGACTAATCAGTATATTGTCCTCAACCCCACATGTGGCTGCCCTACTCCAAATGAATGTTAAGAATAAAATGAAAAATGCACCCCAAAAGAGATGCTGCTCTTCTATTCAAATGGATGACTGTTTAAGGAAGCTTAATGTGGTTTCTTTAAGAAGGAAGAGAACAAAATACCTTGATGGAACACCCCGTAAAAGTTACAATTTGTCCACTTGTTCTGCATAAACTCTGTTTATATTTTTATTAACATAAACAAATCTCAGGGCACACACTTGTTTAATAGTAGATTTACAGACAGTATAAAATCAAAATCTGTCCTCAATAAGTTGCTCAATCCAGTTTATGAAAAGGACTAGAACAAAATACGGTCCACATGTAGAGGGTCCCATGGACAAGAACTGTGATACAAAATCCCCAACTCACTGCAGCCACGACTGCAAAACTGCTGCTAATACATGTTTGTGTTTCCTGTTCAGCACGTCAGCATTTCATGATCATCAAATTGTCAAGGTGTCCTGTGGCATAATAAAAATGTCAGGGTTCTTGGAATCAAAGTCATAATAAGAATGTTTTCCCAACGTCCACTAAATTAGGGATTACCCAAAACCCTAACAACAGAAAAAATACAGTTCATTTCATAAGCCCCTGTAGACTGAGGGGATTTCTGATATATCCGTACAGCTGTTTGGTCAATGTTGATTTTTAGGCATTCCCTGATAACCAATTTAAGGACATCATCCCCTAAGTATATTCCAAATATTCAAAAACACCTATCACTTACTTGAAATTTGAACCCAGCTATTTTAACCTAATAACACCTGGTGTGAAGGTCATGCAATACTGCACATGCGAATACAGCAGCAGCAGCAACTAAAATAATGATATGGATGTTCAGGCAAAAGCCTAATAGGATTATTCAAAAAGTTTAATTCAAATCCACACCCATAATTACCTTTTCTCAATGGAATGTGAAAACATAAGGCCATATTCATGAAAAACAATACAACAGCGCATCTGATATTGTCATACCAGCCAATACTGTCTCTGTCTCAGAGACAGACACATTCATTAAAGTTTGCTTGCTTCTTTTCCCACTGCAATTTTGGCCATTGAAAACCAAGCATGCAAAATCATTGGCGCCAACTGAAATCTATTCAAAATGGCATCCGATGGAGACCAAAATGGTTAAAAAAAAAAAAAAAAAAAAGCTTGTGTGTTTGGAATATATAAGACGGTTTGATAGGATTACCCTCTCTCTTAACCCAGACACATACATAGGCACACACAGAAGGGAACTTAGAGGGCTGGGAGCAAGGCCCCGTCACCAGTGCCATTTTAGGGTTAGAGCTCTTAATTAAAACATGGATAAGAAAAGAGGGAGAGGGCGGGGAAGACAGGCAAAGAAAGGCAAATGAGCTGAAGTCCTCCAGCAGCCTGTCTGGGTAAGAGTGTGGGAGTGTGTCTGTGTGTGCGGATTCAGGGGGGGGGGGGGGGGGGGGGCTTGGGAATTGACTTTGGTATTAAATGACATAATTGAGATTTCCCCCCCCCCCCCCCTTCTCTCGAACCCCCTTCCTCAGAGCACTAAAGGCAGACAGAGAGGGATAGGAGGGGTGGGAGATGAGAAGGGGGGAGTGTCCTTGGGCGGACTAGAACCCACCATCGCCTCTGCAGCTATTTGCTGTCTGAAAGGCACAAAGGAAGGGGGTCAGAGGGCAAATAAGTTCACAGAAACAGGGGGCTTTGTCATGGTAAATCACCCCCCCAGAATCCCCGCCAGGGGACCCTAACTCTCAGCCACGGGTTCTGGGGAGACATAATTTGGGGTGGCCCTCATTCCAGCGGGACAGGGCAGAGGAGCTGGGGGAGAAGGAATGGGAATGTGATGCCACAGTCCTAAGTGCCCATCTGGTGACTGTTTTGCCCACAAGATGCAATGAAACGTATTGACAGTGTTTCTTAGTGCATTCACTGAAAGAATCGCCGCTTGCTTTTGCCACAATGGGAGACCGAACACAGTCTGTGCCAGTCTGTTTCACATCTGTGTATTTACTAGCTGAAGTAAAGTAAGCCAAATCTACATCTCCTCAAAACTGGTTCTGGTGATGGGCTGGTCATAATCAATCTGTTAGGAGTGCCATCTTCTCCTACATGGTTCCCAGCAATGGATCTTTCCCCATATTATGCCATCTGAGAACACTGTGCACAGCCACAACCACACATGATTAGAGAGTGGGAGATGTTTAAAAATAAGTATGGACCCAAATACCCAACTAATGTTAGCCTCAATATGGTGACTGAGTCACAAATTGGTGTCTCATAGATTGGCATAACAGTGCACTAACAATTTACTGTTACTCCAGAATGAAAATACAAAGCTTTACAAATCATTGCAAAAAGAGGCTGTGACAAGTTACTCAAAGGCAGGAAATAACTTCCTTAATCACACTTTAAAAAGTAAAGTCATAGAAGGCCTGTCAAAGGGGAAGGTGAGTATTTGCATAAACATATTAATGCTTGGTCATTGTCCATTTCTAATAAAGTTCATACTTATCACTAATAAAAAGAATACTTTGACCGGCCAGCTAATCCATTATCATATCATTTTTAGTAGATATGTTGCCTGTCATGACGCTTTTTAAGCACTGCGTCAATGCTGACAAGGGCTGTGGTTCCGTACTTATATATTAGCACCGGTTTCATGTTGATTATTTATCACAAATGTTGCTTGCAGTTCTGTAGCAATGCCATTTTTCTATAAACTTTTCCTGTATGAAATATATATACGTTGCCATTATGACCTTACAGGCAACTCTGGAGTGTCTGCCAAATATATAAATAATAAAGTCCCACATTTGTGTGCTACCCTCTGGGTGTATGGATTTGACTAGGGTTCGACCTTGTGAGTTTAGAGCCAGACAGAAAAAGGGGGTGACAAATGTTAATCCAGACCAGTCTAGCCAGCTTCTTTCGTGACCCCCCCCCCAAGCCACCAACCCACCAACCCAATCTAGACTGGAGGAAGGCACAAAGAGGCATTATCTATCCATCAACCCCCCCCAACACACACACACACACACATAACCCCCAAATATTCTCACACACCCTCTTTGCTGAGCAGGCCCTCAGTCAGCCTGATGTTAGGTGCTGACACGTAGTGGGGGCTTGTGGGACAGGGCCAAGGAGTCTGTCAGCGTCTAGGATGGTTTGCCACACACCGTGATCATTGTCAACAGGCCCTCTGCCAGCCAGTGGAAACAGAAAAAAATCTGAAAAATTTCCACGACATGTCTGGCTGGCTTGCATTTTTGTTGTGTGTTTTTGCTTTGTTTAAAGCTTTTAGCATGTCTTACTGAATTGACTGGGGGGTGGGGGGTGGGGGGTGGGGCAGAGTGCTATTCTCATAAGATGGTGAGGTTTCACTATTTGAATGGTAGCAAACAACAGGTTATTCTACTGTTTGTGTTAATTACTGTAATATTGCAAATTTTGCAGTGTATTCTAGACTTTGTTTGCAGTCATGTCTATGATTGGAATTGGATTATGCATTTTGTGCCACATTCAAAGACCTGAGCTGCTTGATATAATAACAAATATAACAGCACTCAAAAATATTAAACATAAAATATTAAAATGTATTGAATTGTTTCAGTCAGTTTAGGCTAGAATAACTGTTTTAGGTACCAGCGGGAGTCTAGGCTTGGAAACCTTGGATTTGAGCATTTTGCAGTAAACACACTGTAACTAATCCTGTTTTTTCCATGTAAACTTTACTGAAGGCAAATTTGCAACCTATTTATTTTGAATGGGTCGTGCATTGCTTTCCCTTCAGTCTACATGAAATATCATCACAAGCTCAACAGATCTCTGCTTAAATAAGTCTTATTGAAAACTGACTGCTTTTTGAAGCTTAAGAGACAAAGGAATCATTGTCCAAAATATAGTCTTAGAAGGTCTATATACCATACCTTCTCAATTAAAAGTACTGGTATAGCATTTAATTCCTGAAAGCAACACTGTGAGGTCTCACAAGCTTAGATTCAATGAACTGCCAAAGCAAATGGTAAAATGAATTGCTTAATTCCCTAATGAATTTAAAGCAAATCACTTTTTGAAAAAACTTGAACGAGCCATTTATTTCTAGATGAAAAAAAAAATCAGGTTAATATCTGTGAGCAATTTTAGTATCACTTTAGATTCTGACACATCAGTTGACATATTATCTTCTTTTTCTAATAGACCCCATTACAATTTAATCAGAAAGGTAACACATCAGGATAGTCCGGTTTTCAATGCGGTACGCTCATATGAAGGGGAGCCGTCTCACAGGCTTGAGGAGGAATAACCCGATTACATCCATGTTGCTTTTCTTTTCACATACGATGCTCACTCATCTGTGATTGGTCTAAATGTGTCAGATGGCTAGCATACACCACTCAGAGAGGAGTGCATATCATATAGACACAAACACACAACACAGCACTGGATTTGTGACCTCATGAAATTCTGGGTGGGAAACATCGTCTCTACCTGTTTTGGTAGATAATTCACCCCAAAGGATGTGCGAAAATACTGTAATGTAAATGTACCCTAAATAATTCAGTGATAACAATAATGATAAATTATTTTATTATTGCAGCAAAGCTTTCAAGAACCATTATTTATATCCTTATAGAAGTAGGTAAATACTGACTGGAGAGAGCCTTATCCATCAGCATAGTCACATTTTCAGTTAACAATGTGAGGAACAACTGCTTGGGATGGAGTAATGGTAAACAAATTAGACATGAAAGCAGAAGGCTGTGGTTCAAACTGCATTAACCAGAACATAATCTGAAAAATCTTCAGTATATATTCAGCTGTGTAAATAGTGGACAATTATGAAATGAACACTGGTCACTCTGGACAAGGATGTGAGCTGTGTGTTGATAGTGAAAGCCCTCCCATATGATATCATATGTACCTTTTTACGGGCAACACAATATGATGCAAAGTAAGTTTATACAGAGTCTCTGAGACACCTGAAGGTGCTTCACAAGCGGTAGACATATGCCAGTCCAAACAAGTGGGTCTTGAGCCTGCTAGGAAAAAAAAACCACAAGAACAGAGCCTGGTAGCTGTAAGCTCATTTTTCCAAAAGTCTCCAGGTGTGTTCTGGGTATGATAAAGAGAATATGAGTTGGCGTATATGTTAGAATGAGATCAGACAACAAGCATGTAGTGAGGCCACAAATGACTTTATATTCTAAGGCAAGAAATCAATTCTGAAAGAGACTGGTGGGAGCCTGTGTGGTTGGAGACAAATTCAGGTGAGAGTTATTCATCTGATGCTGAGAAGCTTGTTTTAAATCTCCACAAAAGTGGATGAAAAAAATAAGATAAATGACAAAACAAACACTAAAAAGAAAGCGGAGCAACCCTTGAACTGTGTGAACATTCATTGATTCTGCGGTCTGCACAAAGCTTGAGATTTCGCATGAAACACTCGAAAGATTGAGTCATACAGAACACGGGTCCTCATCTTATACCTGCACACAGAAGTGCACAATGTTGCCCAACCTCAGCCCTCCTCAGGCAGTATTGATATTTATTTTAAATACTCTACCAGCTGCAGCTAGTAGCAAGACGAAAATGTCTCTGTTCATTTTATGTGCACAGGAATAGGATTAATAACACCAAACATGATAATATCTGTATGCCCTTAAAATATGCAAAGCGGGTGCTGGAGCTGGGAAAACAGTGAGATATCTTTACGGGTTTTAGGACCAGCATGACGAAGGCTGAGATCACTCCAAGTATACCACAATATGATTGTGATGCGGCCTCAAAGTCAGAGTCATGATTTATCAGGAAGGTGAAGCAATACTGTTGGGTGTCAGGAAATGTCCCATAGCTCAAGCATCTCCATTGCCTGGTGTTGCTGGGACATTGGACCAACGGTTGGGCACTGCTCTGATAGAGACGGGAGGGGCGACAGGCTGTGAAATCAGGGTGAATTGGAACCCGAGCGATCTCTCTGCAGGACATGTCTGAAAAAGCCCCCCGTCAGGCCCAGACATGAGCGTTTGCCACAGGGGGCAGAAGCGGGGCCTGTTTGATAGCCAGGTGTGCCATTCTGCAAATGGGCCTGAGAAAGTCTGCTTCACCCTCTTGCGTGAGCACTGGTGGTATTTTCTAATGTTTCCCAAGCTGCTCTCTCATGCAAGGGGAATTTTTCCCCTTCAGATATCATTACAAGAGAAAACCCCCACAAACCACAAGACAACTGTGGCAAAAACAAACTTCTTTTCTGGGATTTATCTCAATTTCTGTAATGAGTTGTAAAATTGTTTACAATACAATTTTTGTGTGTGGTTAATGTGCAGTCACTGCAGTATGCCGCATATTAGTGGTATGGAGGTAAGTCATTTTGAAACTCTATAGTAATAATGATTTGCTCTTATCTGATTGATATATAAATTTAACTTTTAACCCAACCTGTGCTGTGCTTGACAATTCAATGTGTTACATGATGTCTTTGTATTTTAAACGTTGTCTTATCTTAATTCGTTGAAGGTAGATTAGATGATCTCGATGTAGGTGATCATCATTTATCAGTTCCTATGGTAGCATTTGGTAGTGTTTAATCCTTGGAGTGTACCGTTACTGTTGTGGTACAATTCCCAAATACTCCTGGCGTAAAACACAAATTCAATGTTCTAAATGTTATGTAAAATGTTGCTAACTAGCTACACCTAATCAAAACATAGAAATTACTGTACATTATTTACTCCTCAATTATTAGGATTATAATTTAAAAAACTCCAGAAATCCTACTTATTGTCATTGTTAACCAAAATGTAAAACAATAGCTCTCTATATGAGAATTTCTGGAGTGATATCCATTTCGTCTAGCTAGCTTTACATTTGAGTGGGTCTGCAGTAGCTCACTAGCTTTCACATATTTAAAAACAAAGGGCATAAAATTTTATACTAGGAATATACTGTGTTTTGAGAATATAAGCGCACAAGGTGCCATCAACAGTAATTATTATTAATGATATCAAGCTCTGCTGTTTGATACAAGCTAACTGGCTAATACACAGCAATGCCCACCTTGAACAAAAATGCTTACTTAAATATGCCTTTTTCCTTCTGTTTCTGCTTTCTCTCCTTACACACAGCAGCAAAGCAGCACCTACAATCAGGCTGCCAGCTTCTGGGGTGAATGACACACACCCATTCAAAATGGTGTCAGGCAGCTGGGTAATGACAAAAGCACACTTGCATCATCAACTGGAGCCAAGACCGTGCTTCCATTTCTGCTCCATTAATAAAAAAATAACATCAAATATAATATCAAAAACAAACAATTAAGTCTGTCTCAGGAAAAAGATGCTCAGGATTTATGAAGACATGAATCTTGTGTGGCATAACTTTTTTGTGTAATTCACCAATCTACAAAAGAAAAGTTTTATTAACTATTACACAGACATACATAATCCCATACTTAGCCCTCCAAAGGTAATACAAAACATCATTCGTAAGTACTCATATGCCATTCATATGAAACTCCATAACAATGAACAGGGCTGATAAAGGTCGAATAGGGTATAAATATTCAATCCTTCTTGTTCACCCATAAACGTTTTAAGATATTTTAGGGTTTTGATGTAGACAAAATTATTTAATGATTTTGATCATTATATATTATGTCATGTATCATATATGTGCATTCTCAAAAATATATTGAACAAATCATTTAAAATCTTAACACTTAGGTCTAAAATTAAATTTTTATCAAATGTTCTACCAAGATTATAAAATGATCATTTAAATTTAAATCTTGCCCATTTTCATTTCTATCTCAAAAATGAAGTAGAACATGCTGTTTAAAGGTTTGAAAAACATACATAACTCACAAAAATAATGAATAGTAGTTTTCAGTTAATGAAAACAAAGTGGTCCAGAATGATGCCTCTTGACAGAAGCTCGTTACGTTTGTCTATACCGTCGAAGAAGGAATTCTGGCGGATTCTGTATCTCCAATTGCTTTCGACCCCAACAGCTGATCCAAGGTCATCTCCTTGCTACTGATCTCTGTTCATAAGATTGGGGATCAATGATCCTGAGCCCAATGATAATATATTAAAAAAAAAATCCAAGGGTCATTTCCCCAGGGAAGCAGGGTGTAACGGAATTGCACACAAATCAGTGCGTTTCAAAATGTTAGCTCCAAGTGGCCACAATTGGTCAATGCAGCCTAATCTGAAAATATGCTCGAAATGAATTATTGTTTTGCACAGGAACTAAAATACATGGACAAGTATTATTTTTTTAAAAACTAATGTTTCAGATTGAAAATCTGAACACTTAACTTTAGATTTAAAACCCCCTGGGTGCTTTAATGCTTAATTCAACAGTTAAGTCTTATGTCTTAAAGTCTTAAAGCGTATATTTTTACTTTATTTACACTTATTGGCACGTCGCATTGGCTTTTATAACAAGATCAACATTTGAAATGCCTCAAAAAATAAACTAGTGTGATCTGCCCAATTTAGATCATTAATAGACAAGAGGTATCTCTTATCAGGATCAGATTTTTCAGTCAGTTATACTTAAAAATCATGCTCAATTTAAACAACCATGCACATGTATATAAAATTTTATTATTCTTGTATGTTGCAGTAATATGCTTATTATGCCTATGTATAGACAAATCCTCTCATGTATGATTTTGAAAAATATCAAGCATTTCGATTAAATACGCAGCCTTACCAATATGAAGCTCAACACCGGTATCACAATCAGTAATTGTCCATTTCGTCTTTTTTGTTGTTGTGTTTGCAGATATATCTACATGGTGTATACATTGAGACAACAGAACAATTTCTTCATATGGACTATAACCTTTTAATTTAATCTTCATTGATGTTTTCCAAGCATTGTCCATGTTCAGCACTTTTGTTCAATTTTGTGTTGAAAAGCCGATTTTTCTTCCGCCTAGCCCCCGATGCAATATAGATGGGGTTCACTGATTCTAAATCTCGTGCCTATTTATTTGTATTTTTCAAATGGCTCAAGGATAGGATCAAAATATACTTGGCCTCCGTGGCGACTAGCGTCGTCAGATTGGCAGTAAGAACGGCATTACTTTACCACATAGCTGCAAGCAGGTGCATGTGGCCCGCATTTGTGTAACGGTTGCAACGAAACGTCATTTGAAGGGGTTAAATGTAGGAAGTAATAAGAAAATTAATTGATTTGGTCATTGTGACTACAAATAACACGCATAAGGGACAGAACGTGGCATACCATATGAATCGCACATTAAATAACAGAACCGCTCAAGGGGAGGAGGAGAAAATATTATTAATTACAGTCTTCAGATGGAGAGCCGCTTACATGCAACCACGACATGGTTGGGATTAATTACAGCCAGACAGCATGCCGTCTTATTTTACACGCCTCCTCTCCTTCGTATTTTCCCAAACGCGACCAGAGGCGCCGTCTCCTGGAACCTCGAGATATAACCGCTGTTACTGCTCTCAGTTTTGACTGACACAAAGCAAAGCGGTGCGTTGGAAACAAGATTAAAAGGTACAGCAGCACAAACTCCAACGATTACACACGCGTATATTAAACAAGATTGCAAAAACATTTAATAATAAACACCTTTAGCGTGATATACATTGTAAGTTTGCTGCTTTAATGAAAATAAAGATATAACCATTTGGCTCCCATATCGGTTAAAATGCAACTCATATTTACATAATTTCCCTAGATTTGAAACGCAAGCCATTTGCAACAAACCATTGCACATGCGTAAACCGCCCAAACTGAGGGTACGTGAGAACTGTTGTTTCCTGCGTCTGGACTCTTCCTATTAGTAGATAGCGAATTTAACCACGGTTAACGTTTTCCAACGTGATATTTAAAATAGCAAAACATATGCCTATTTTTGTCATTATAGCCTACTTTTTCAATGCGTATATATATTATTAAATAGATGCGGTGTATGGATGCCATATATGCTAAATCAAGGAATCAGCCTAAAGGTTTACAGTTAATTACTAAATAAACTCGTCTACAAATGATCTGGAATGTGCCGCACCCACCAGGTTTTTAAATATAAGATTTTGACATCCGTTTTTCTGCCTGTTTAGTGTGTACATTCTTTATGCATCTTGTCACTATACGGAATACTGACACTGTTGTGTTTTTCCTCTGTCCTGTGTGTTATAAATTTCACATTGTAGCGCTTCACTAATAATGTCTTAGTTTATATTATGTAACATTTATCCATTGAGTATCAGCCCGTACAGCCCAAAGAGTTTGACTTGGTGACCATTGGGTACTGCTGTTACTATATAATTAAATAATGGGTGGGGAAAATATATCAGAATGGTGATCAATTTAAATGCAAATGTGGGTTCTTCTGTATTTCCGTTTTCTAGGACACGCCTCAATTATTAATTTAATGTGGGTTTTAGAGTGATCTAATTAGATTGTCCAGCTACAAATTATTTAAAAGTTTCTTGCAAACAACATGAGGTCCCCCCCCGGGTCAATGTTTGGTATGTTGGCAAAGAATGACTGTCAGTCATGGCTCTTCAAAAGACTCCGAATAATGCCTTCAAAGCGTTGACTCTGCATACCGCCATAATGTGGTAACCCTACATTTCATAATATGAAAAAGACGCTACAGGACGATCGACCACTATTTCGCCATTCCACTTTATTGTGAAGCTTCGCATTGAAATATCAAAAGCGATCGGAGACACGGGCCTCACGCTCAATGGTTCACTTTTTTCCCGAAAAACCAAACCAAGACAAAGAGTCGGTAATTCTAAGAACATTATAATCCTATATGCCGCTCTCATTGCCGCTGAAATGAAAACGACAGGTGCAACCTTTTAACTCGGCCAATCTGGACTACGCGTCTCGCAACAAAGGCGCGGTTCCCTTCCTAGCATTCACCCTATAGAACTTTTGCATGCGATGAGGCAACCTCATTAGAGGACCAGTCGTTTAACGCCCTTGGCTTGAGAACCGCACTTCTCGTTCAATTCAGTTGAGACGGCCTAAATCGTATGACCTTAACTATCCGAAAGGTGCAAGGTCTTCGTCGTGCATGCGCAAGATAGGAATGCCCAATTTTTTTCGGGCAAACAAAGATTCTTTGTTTTAACTCTTTTCTATGCGTGTGCATTCTAGAGGTCCTATTCTGCGTTTACGGTCATTACCTCGAACTAGGGACCAAATTAAGGGGAAATAAAAAAAAATGTCAGGGAACACAGTGTCCGAGGGCCGCCTTTGCTCGCTTGTGCCTGTGCCATTCGGGCCTGGAACGGCGTAGTTATCTTTTGAGGCAGTAATTAAGCGCGCTCATTAGGACACGATGGGAGGAGCAAAATGACGCGATTCTGAAGCCATCAAGTATGGCCACACAGTTAACCACACACTCGGGCCTCTGAAATGAGTTGATACCGCGCACAACATTAGTAAACGTTAATATTAGGATGAAATTATCACAGCATTTTTCCCAATGATAATAAAAGAATCATGCCCTTTGGGCTATAGGACTACCAAAAATTCAAAACACAATAAAAATACGTGTGAGTAAAAATATATTGCAAAACATACGGCAGAGTCTCCAATAACAATAATAGTTTGAGGGAAAAGTAGAAAGGAGAAAGGCCGGGTTGCAGTCCTTTGTTTAATAATAATAAAAAAAAAAAACACACCAAGCTGTCTTGTTTGAATTGAAGCATCCTATCATCATATGTAAACTAAATAATTTTGTAACACTGCATCACATTTTAAATGTTAATTTTCATCCGTTACAATATCACATGGCAATGACTTTTTATAATGTTATATCATTATAAATATTGTTAATAGCAGAGTGGTCTTTTACATACCAATAGTCATGACCATTGCTATTTCGTTATTTGATGTCTTAACAGGAACATTATTTCAGATGTAATTCGAAACAGCCTATATAGTTATAAACAGCCTAACTGTATCACAATTATAATTGTGAATAATCGACTATTTATGAAGAATTCACGCAAATGTAGTTGGAATTAAAACAGTGTCACCTCGAACTGAGAGGCAGGATATGTGCATATATAGCATACAATAGGAAAACGACTCATTTTAACTGGTGCATTTTGTTTGCTAGTGTAGTACATGACTTTGTAGGATGTACCTTGATGTCGCCAGAATAGTACAGGTAGGCCCAATACAACCAATACTGCATGTAATAGAAAAAATAGATAATAATAATAATAATAATAATAATAATATAGCAGAAAGAATGCAGTGTGTACGAGACGGCAAACTAACGGCAATGATCATGGATGTATTATTACTGCATAACTTACATTTGTGCTTATCCGTTATGTCTATTCTATATTTGCATTTCAGTTATTTTAACAGGATATTTTAGTTACAGCTATAATAATGATGACGATCACTATTGATGAGTAGATTTAGTACTTTCAAGCAATAATACATTTACAGCATTGTTTTGATAATTGAACGTACAGTGTAATTACGTAAGTAGGCCTGTTCTGATATTAATAATTGCCAGTGATTATACTACAACTGCTATTATTATTTATATAGTTATAGCTACATTTTGAGGTAGGATCTGAACAATTCGCTTCTCTTAATAATGTTTTAAATAAGTATTCATTTAGGTCGCGTAATTTTCCGTTTATAATAATCTGGACGGTGACAGAATTTGTGCTAAGAAAATTATAGATGTTCTGGGTGTTGCGATGATTTCATAACTGTCAAGGGTCCAATCAACAATCTGATCCATAATCCTTAACTTAATATGCCTCAAAAATAAATATGAGTGAAGCCATATTTACAAAGTAAAATGCGCTCAAAGTGGGAGCAGGCGGGTCACACTTTACCAGTGTAAGAGAGTGTAGCGAGCCAAGGCCAGGACGGGGAATCGGAGCCGCTCAGCGTACGTACAGTTGGTTTTTGTGCGCTGAGGAGTGGCTAATGAGAGAGGACAAGCGACTGACGAGTTGGTGATGGGTAATTGGCACGGAATCGTGGGAAACCGTAAACAAACAGCTGTCATTGGCATTTGGTTGTCTCTCTCACCCATTTCTTATGAATAGGTGCCTACATGGGGCATACTGGCAGCTGGGAGCGGGAGAGCTTGAGCGGACGACAAACCGTAGGATTAGTCTACTTTCTGCGTCCCAGCATTGCCCGCGAATTACAAAAAAAAAAAAAAAAACTTCAGAAATCAGAGCAGCAAACGCACGTTCCTATCATAGTTTTGCATTATGCTCCTTTTGACGCATAGCTTATGCTTATATATTCATAGTAACTTTTTAAAGACAATTTAAACTCAACACAATATAAATGTAAACGATACATTGACATCTAATCTAAACCGAGCCTCATTACTGACAACTGTAACTGTCCACCTTACATTAAGTATACATGGTTCAAAGAAATGAATGCTTCAAGACCAGGTAACATTTACTTAAAAGCTTCGTATTTCCCAGTGCATGAAATATATGGAGGGTGAGCGTGTCTGTGATTACATATACGTTTAACAATAAGGACATCATTAACAATTATATGGGCCAACGTGTTCACGACATTATTTGTGCCTTGAATAAATCCGACAACACTGAAAATTGCTTCTAAACAGATAAGAACGGATGCGTGTTACTCAAACTAATACATTTTTATTAAGGTTATGCTTATGATGGTGATGGTACTACTTTCACATTTTGAAAGCAATACCTTCCTTTTTACTGCCTTTAATGTTAACTTTGAAACTGCCGTTTCGTGTACCTGTACTGAGCATGTCTTTAAAGTAAGGAAATATATGTTGCATTGTGTGCATGAGCATTATTGTATGCATCATATGCGTATTAAGTATGGATGTTTGTGCATATGCTCTTAATTCTAAAGCATAAATAAGAGTTGCTCTTCATTTTTTTCGCTGTATGTAGTAAATACTATCGCTATTAATTCTATAAAGTATTTCTGATTCTCTGGAACGTTTGACGACACACCCTGAGAGAAATCACAAGCCAGAACTTAAAATAATATAACAAAGAAAATAAATACACTCAACTATTAGTCAAGCCCTCTCAATAAGGTAAAAAGGTAAGAAACTGGTGGCGTGTACGGTTGTCTGAGCGACACCCTGAGGGTATGCGTTTTCACCGTTGTCGGGGTCAAGATCCTAAAAATGCCGGGGTCAAGTGATTGTGTCGCGAGGGACAAACGCGGTGAACGCACAGCACGGCGGGTGGTTGCACGCATAGGTTTTGTTATAGGTTTACTCCCCTCCAAAGGGGAAAAAATGTCGAGTAACATAAGCGGCGTAATGAGAGGGGGCAATGTCTATGGTTTTCTCTACACAATTAAAACCCACAATCGGAGACTGCGTTGCGACGAGGGTGAAAAGGCGACTCAGAAGTGTTATATGTTTTAATGAAGATCAATGAGGGCTAGGGGTCTCCGGACATGTGCATCGTGTCCAGTTCTCCCCAACGTGTTTTAAGTGGCAATTAACTCAGATGACTATTAGTATGTATGATTGACACATCACAGAGAATATGCAATAATGGCGTATTCAAATCAGCTGTTCTATCATCTCAGTTATTTAAAAATTTGAACTGTAATGTATTCCTAAAACTAGGTCGGCTGTGTAATTCAAAGTAAACATGTACTTAACCCCATAGAATGCAGTTATTCTCGTAATTATTTTAAGTGTAATTGTACTGTAATTATATTTAAATGCAACAGTTATATATTAACAGTTATGGTCTCTACATTTGAGAGGGTTATGCTATAACAGTTGAACTGATTCATTTATTTGATTTATTGAAATAGTTTATTTTGTAAGTTAAACAGACATGCTCATGTTTCTCGTTGGATTACTTACAAAATAAATAAATTCAATTAGTATTGACATCACTGAAGTGACTGAAATGAACATCATAGTGCCACCTTACACAGGTCTTAGATCAATGCAGAGGAGAGGTTGCCAGAGAAAATGTAGTTAGTGCCAGAGCGTCCTGGATCCATGTGGTTAATTACGAAACCATGGGCCAGGGGTGCTCATAGAACCAGTCACTGACAGCAATTTACACCAGAAAAGAATGTGATGTCACAATCCTGAACCAAAATCATTATTGCACCCTCCTCCCCCTATTATCAAGATCACTCACCATCCCACAAGGTACCCTGAATTCAGAAATTAGGACACATCTTCGTTATCTTACCAAGTAGGGTGCCTTCACGTTTGCATAAAAACCTCACAAAATTAAAAGTACGTTTCCCTACACTATAGATACTGCTACGTAGCAGAAGTCGCCACCACACAAAACCCTAAGATGATGTTTTAAAGTGCGCAAAAGCTACTGCAGTAGAAAATCTCTCCAAGTATCCGGGAGATCCTAAATTTTCTCATTCGTTACAGTTGCATTCAACCAAGGGCTACACACTCCCATGCATTCAATGTAATATGATTC
The DNA here is from genome assembly GCF_013368585.1 of Megalops cyprinoides. NCBI lineage: Eukaryota > Metazoa > Chordata > Actinopteri > Elopiformes > Megalopidae > Megalops > Megalops cyprinoides. The sequence goes on from NC_050603.1 coordinate 13,018,339, forward strand.
AATTTAAACATATTACACGTTCAAATGTCAGGGACTGGTTTTTAACTGTAACCTGTCTATATATCAGTAGTGCAGTCCGTTGCATCCGTTGCACAATTAATGCGACTTCCACAGGCTCTCCAATTTTAAAGGATCATCGTATTCGCCAATCATGAAAGCGGTTGAATATCATTATTCGGACGCCACACGTTTTGGTGGTTTAGAACCGTATTTTTTGTGACTCAAGGTACTGCTGTGCATCGTAGGTGTTGGCAACACTCTTCTTCATTAGTTTATCCCAACTCTAGAGTTATTTGGAAGTGTGCATTGAGACCCGTGCCTTCAGCATCTAACGCGAGGCTTCATTAGATCACTGGGCTTGACCTCATCCCCACCTGTTCTCTAAGCGTCGTGCCCCCGGCCTCTCTTCCTGCCTTCTGGGTAACTTTGATCCTACAATGTCACGCGCGATAGGAAGCGCTACGGTGCCACGTCATGAATAATACTTTTTAGTCCTTACAAACTGGATATTTATGGATACAGTTAACTCTTTGCTCCGTGCGTAATGTCACCACACATTCTTTTCGTGTATATCTTTAAAGGTATATTAATCAATTTTGACACAACTGCAATGGTTTTTTAATCAGTCAGCATTTCTCAAAAAACTGCAGCTCATAACTCCAAATGATTTGTTGCCACAGTATTTTTCTTCTTAGCCATCAACCACATCAAAGCCCGTGTATTGTCCACAAGAATGCGAATCATCATTCTGTGTTTAGCACTGTATAATCTAGTACCATGTGACCGTGAACAGCAGTGGTGTAATATATATTAAAATGCATTAAACATAAAAAAGGTAAGATTTGGTTGTAAGAGTCAATGGCCAAAGAAAAGCATGACTTAAAGGTTTTTTTTTTTCAGGTAACATCTGATAAATTTGGCATGACTGTTGCTGGATGGGTAAGTGAAACTGTAGCTAGTAAGCTATTTACATATAACATATAAAAGGTAAAAAAAAATCTTTCACTGGATGCTGGTGCTAGTTTGTATATAAGCTAGAATCTTATAAATTATGCTGGATAGCTTGCTTGCCAACTGCTTATAAAGCCTTGAGTGTCACTTCCTTTTTGTTTGGGAATACTCCACTTGTGTTTTAGTAAACCATTATATGCACACAGAAAATAATATTTGTATTGAACATCTTGTGTTCCTTGGATTACAAAGGGGTAGAAGCATGCCTTGCATCTGAAGTTATCACAGTGAATGCCAGGAAGTCACATAGACTTTGCCTTAATGGTGCACTATCAGCATTGGCAACACAGAAGTGAAGTGGTGATTGCAAATGAACTACAGCGAAAGAAGATCTGGTTCAGCAGACTGCATACTTTATATGAAATATGAAATCAAGAAATGGCAAATTGCCCCATATATGATGCACAGTAGCATGCACACAAAGATATTATGCCAGAAACGCTAATAAACTGGGACTTTGGGGTGCACTGTGAAGATTCTCAGAGGACTAAAACAGAGCAGGACTCATAAAGGACCCGTCCTCTAATACCAAGTGCCCAGCCTGTTTTTATAAACTTATACCTTTCCCGACTAGCCTAGCAGCTTAAATAGTATCACTACTGATGGAGCTGGGTGATCTGAGGCCCATTGGGCTTTGTGCACCTTTAACCTATAGTTTAACCAATAACCAATAAACATAACCAATAGTTTTGAGCTCCCTCTCCTTATCCACTCATCCCTGCCACTTTCTTCCCAATATATTAGAGTGCACAGAAGGAGACCAGCCTAGTGTGCCAATATCATCAATGTAGAAACTTTGCTGTGTAACAGGAGTTAGGACAGTTTGGCTCTCCAGCTAGACTGAATTCTACGTAGTCAAAAGGGTTTTGATTGTGGGTTTTGAAGTGGGCATACAGTGTGTACAAAACGGAACAGGAATGTCAACACCAAACAAAAATGAAATCCAATCCAAATAAAATCCAGTACTTCTGTTCAGACTGCAACAAGACACAGGATCTGGAGCAGGGAGGAGGACATGTCTGAAGCAACGGCTGTGGTCCCTGACACTATTGCTGCTGGAATGCTGTGGGAAACATTCAGCACGATTGGACAAATAAGCCCCTGTCACAGCTGTGTTTGCTAATCGTTTTAGCGCAGCAATGTTCAGTCGTGGCCCTGGGTATCCACAAGGGTAAAGGTTCAGGGATAGCTCCAACCCAATGCCCATTAAAATTATGGCTCCAAATGAGTGATCAGGACCTGAGGTTTTTTTTTAAAAAAAAAAATAGCAGAAACCTATGGATGTCCTAATGAACTCTGCTCTTTAATTTTGACGTCAAAAGGGACTGACACTTTAGGGGTTTCATGTGATAAACCAACAAGTGTTTTTTTATGTGTGCATGTATGCCAAGAGCTGCCAAATGGCTCAGCAAAGGTTTGATTTATAGAGACCACCCCTCAATGGGTCACATCAACCCAAATGCAAACCCCAGCCAAGACACCCTTGTTACCCATGCCCCTGACTTCAGCTTCCAGAATCCTGGCTGTAATGCCAGTCTTCATGTGCCATCTTGAATGGACACCCAACCAAATCCAGAATCACAAGCCTACCAAGTCTTAAAAATGGAAAAGCTCTGAGGGGTCTAAAGGGGGTGGAGGGGGAAAACTCAGTCGCCCACATACAGACCAAAGCCTATGCTAGTGCATACAGAACCACCGCCAGCAGGTGGCAGTGTCTTCAGCCCTGCAGAGGGGCAGTCGGTCTGTCTTTTGAGACATTCTCCCATTGAGGTACCTGGTCAGTGCTGCATAATGCGAAAGGCACAGGAAACCATGAGTTGGGAAGTGTTCATAATACTGATGTCATTTACATGAAAATGAACACGAAGTATAAGATACTCACAACTATCTAAAATAGTATTTTTACTCTATTTTAAGCCAAAGACAATATTCTGACCTACATGGATGCTTGTCAGATCAGTACCTTAAACTTTAGTTTGCTGATCCTCCACTCAGCACTGAAACAATGATGTGGATGTACATGATTACTGCTGTTCCTGTATTTCAGGAAAATAAAAAAGAACAGTGTAGAGGAGTTTCAGAATGAATGAGATTGCAGGAACTGTAAACCACAAAGATATTCATTAATGTAGTAATAATAATGTAGATGATATGATAAGCTGCACAGATAAGAACATGATGGATTTGGAACCATGAAGTTGAACACGTATACTATCAGAAAATGAAGGCAATATTTAACAGCCTGGAAAAGAGACTGAATTAAGAGAAATCAAGTGATGGCACCTGACACAGCCAAAATGTACTGCAGACATGTGAGGCTGGAAAATTGTCCCTGACTATCAAGACTCACTTAACTCTATCTCTTGGTTTATTATACATTTACCCTCATACACATTTACACACACTTTTGTTTTTACAGTGCTTCTCTATTGCATACATAACCATTAATGAGTTAAGGCTTACATATTTATATAAAAATGATAATACTGGCAATTACCATACAGTGTTAAATTCTGGTTAGGGTGCTTCAGATTCTCCTGTTCTCGACTCACCAGCACCACCTAATGGTACATATGTTGTGCAGCACATGTCCTTAAAACATGCATGACATGGTTGTTTGTGCTTACTCTCCCTCAAACATGGTTACATTTCATGCACTGTGCATATCATACGTCGCCTTTTTTTTTTTTTTTAATTCCCAGAGCACCTGGCCCACATTTCCAAGTGAGCATTGGCAATCCCTATCTCTGTCCGGAAGCTGCATCACATATGGTGTATCCTTGCGCCGCATCCAGGGAGGGATGAAAAGAAAATAGTCCCCTTTTTTTTCCCCTTCCCCACCACCCACCGTCCCTTTCTTCTGCCTCTACCCCTTAGTTAATATGCAGCTTGGGCGCTGTCCCGCTCCTTTTTCATTTTCCCACTAAGACAAAGGGGGATTGTGCACGGACCTTTTGTTTTAATGGCTGTGTCCCAGGAAGTAGGATCGCACTCTGCGTGTGTATGTTTTAAAACAAGCGGAGTGGCTGTGTGGTTGGTGGTGGGGAGGGGGGAGCAGTGGTTGGGATGGTGAAGAGGAGGGGGGGTTATGCAAAAAAAGTGGTGTTGCTTGTTTCATTCATGCAAATTGGCATCCGAAAGAGATGCCGAGCTCACAAAGGCTGTTTGTAATTTGGTAGAGGAAGAGAATGGCAGAGGTTGGGGTGGGGGTTATGGGGAAAGGATAGCGACGGAATTCCCATCGGCTGTGGCCGGCTGCACGCAGCATTTCGGTCTACCCCCCCCCCCCCGCCCCGAACCCGTCTTTTCATGTTTTCATTTTTCCCCTCTCCTCCGCTCCCCCGACCCTGTTGTTCGTTTAGCTGCGATTTGTTGCTCGTTAATTAAGGACCGCCCCCCCCCCTCCACCATCACCACCACCACCCCCTTCCTCCCTGGCTCAATCAGTGCAGTTGATATCCTTCAATCTGGCACCTCGCTTTTTCCCCCAAACAGGGAAGATCTAATATGCAGGGGGCTTGCCCAAGCACGAGTAATCCCACAATATTTTTTGACATTATTTTAGTAATATTTCAGACAAGCATGCCCTGCTTTCTTTATAGATCTTTTCATGCCTTACCATATCCCTGCCTTCTCCAAACAACCTTTTGATTCCTTTTATTGTTTTATACACCGACCGTACACACCTGTCGTCCAGCGGCACTTATTTCCAATGGGCTTATTTTTGGCTATGAGACTCGCATGGACCGGTTGTATGCTCACTTTCTAGACTGCAAATGCATTGCATTAAAGGAGGGGCCCCCAAAAGAATGTGTCGATCAGTGCTGATAAGGCCAGCACCTGCTGCCTGCCCTGGAAGGGCTTGGTTCAGAGCCTAGTGGTCTTGGGTTCTTGGTGCCCATTCTATACCCATTTGTCATTTTACCATCTCATTTCATGAGAGCATGAAGGTGCTCTCTGGTCTGTTGTCCAGCATAGCCTCAGTTTCACTGCACTGGATACAGTTTAGACTACGTGTATAACATAGTAAGGTAAAATAAATTATTCAGGATTTTTTTCAAAGATGTCCCTTAGGATGACCTGCACAACTTACATGTTAAATTATTACATGTTGTTGATATATAGGGAGTGATATTGACTGAAGTGATACATGTTAAGTATTAGACTATATTACACTATCCTCATTTAGCAGACTTTTATTGAGAGAGACTTATATAGGTTACAATTTTATCCATTTTTACAGCTGAATATTTACTGAGGCAATTGTGGTTCAAGTACTTTGCCCAAGGGTACAGCAGCAGTGCCCCAGAATTGAACCAGTAATGCTACACTGCCACTGCCACTGATATTGTGCCCATGAGAAATTATCCTCTCTCATGAGCACAATATCAGTCCCCCTCCAGGGAATCAAACCTGCAACCCTCTGGTTACAAGCCCATTGCTAAACCACCACACCTGTGATATATATTTATGGATGCCAAGTGATCCAACATGTTGCAGCCATGTCATCACTGTGGACTGTGGATGACTTTTTGGATGGAGCAGTGGGATGGGGGCAAAGGCAGGGGTGGGGCTTGTCAGATTGTGTGTGTGGGGGGGGCATCTCAATTAGTATCGCCACCTTTCACTCGACCTTGGTCTGAAGAGCCACATGCTCTCGGAAAAAAGGAACTCAATTAAGAGTTCATGAAGGCCGACCTCACTTAACCCCCCTGACCCCGGGGTCACGCCCCAACAGAGCCCCCCCTCGCTCCGTGCATTTGGAGGCGTGCAGCGGCTGCACTGCGGAGGAAAAAGCCGTGGCCCCTCTCTTTGTTCCTGGCGTGTCCCGCCTGCCTCCCTTATTCAAGGGTTTCAATCGCCCGTCCCAGAAGCCACGTCCCCTGCTGTTTCGGACAGATGCGGCCAGGGTCTTCTCAGGATTGAGCACAGAGCTGTCCTGACCTCGCCGATTTCCCCGTGTTTAGCTGGCATCCGAAAGTGACTCCTTTTTTCCTGCTAATTGCTTGGTCCTATCCACTAGCCCCCACTGTGACTCTGGTCCTCTTGCCCACTCTTGTCTACCTTCCCTCTAACATGGAATCTCATCTAATATTGACTACAAACAAATATTCCTACAAACAGACAATTCATCCAAACTCTCTCACTTCACTTTTCTCTGTCCCCTATGGTAACGGTGGAGCCTGACTGATCCAATCAAAAAAATGTAAAATCTTACACCACAAATCCATTCACCAAATTATTTTTAACAGAACAAAAATGAAAAGGAGATTCTATTATCCAAAATATTTCCACAAACCCATGAAAACTTTTTCTGCTTAGGTTTTTTTTTTTTAATTCAAGCACTGTTTCTGAAAAATGACAGGTGTCCAAGCTTATGTTACATTTTCTGTTATTTATGAAGTCAAATTATCATTAAATACTGCAAAATACCAGCTAAAATAACACTTGCTTTGATTCATTAATCAAAGTTTATGGCAAGTCACAAAGTAGGTGGAATGAATAGCCCCCTCAGTTCCACCCACTCACTGCCAAAACTGCTACCTCACACTTTTACCACCATTCTGGTTCAAAACCCCTCAGTTTCCAGATTCCAGATTCTGAATTTGAAACAAGGGAGGCTAAAATCTTTAAATTGCTAGTCATCCTGAACCTGTTTTTGATTGTTTCTCAAGATTGACATGCATTGAATAAGGATCATCCATCAGCAGCTGACACTCTTATTAGACTATGTTTCATGTGATGGCATTTCCTTTGTAAACTTTGCACACTTCACATGAAAATTTTGATCAGAACACAAATATCTGGGAAGAGTTAATACCAATTTCTAATCTGTTTTACAGTCAAAATTATTTCACATAACCCAATTTCTTCGTCATAATTAAAATGATCTAATGCTAAGGGCACAAATGTAATGCTGCCATATTAGATGTAACCAAGTAAAAAGGGAATCAGTTGTAGATGGGGAACCTTTGTTTCAATTGGTATACTTGTTAATCACATTAAGTATTAAAAAACAAGCTCCAGGGAGTGCATTTAATTTAAACTCTGGTAGTTTGTGGCTTCACCTGTTCCAGGTTTGTTTTACAGATCTGTCCAGTAACTGACTCCACACGACTCTATAGCCATCCAGACCCCCATCTCTGAATCATCTTCTCGTTTTGCCCCAGCGGGCACTGGGGGGCACTCAAATCAGTCAGAGCCGGGTGGAGTCTGCAGAGGGGAAGGCTAGGCCCAGGCTTTGCTGGAGTAAACTGCTAATCCCATTACAATCAGCCTGAGATGGAGAAAAGGGGGTCTCCACCCTGCCGGGAGACATTGTCACCTCTAAAGAAGCCCAGGAGGTGACTACAACAATCCCAACATTCTGTCCCTGCTCTAACATGGATGAAGGCTTTTTTTTTTTTTTAGGAGAGGAACGTTAAATCCATGGGTGATGTCCATGTATTTGTTGCCAGGGTGGTAACCGAACATGGAGGAAGAGGAGGGCACCAGGAGAAATTCAAAATTCACAAATGCACTCTGCCTTATAAGCGCTAAACAAAAGTAGATCAGATATTTGATTTGAACCTCGTTTTAGGCCAGTATTCCTATAAACGAGTATGAAATGCTTGATATTTGGGTTGCATTAAAATTAAGGACTTCAACACAGTAGCTGTAAATCATACGTGCTGTTTATAAAAATATCAGGGGATTAGCCTAATTCTTGAATTGATGAACTCAAAGATTTTTAGCATCCGTAAAGATTATCATACATTTCCAAGCCAATGACGTACACAGCAAAGATCTCTTTTGTTTTTATGCTGATGTCGATCACGATGAAAAGCGGTTTATGTACACAGATTCAGGTGTCTTGGTGAAGACAGTGTAATGTTTGCAGTAGTTTTGTGGACTGCATACATTAGAATAATTTGCATAATCTTGATTATTATTACTTTTTTGCAATTTCAATTGGAGCTTTAAGACGTAATTAAGAGCTCTTATTAGTGTCGATTCATTAAGGCGGCTGCCCACCTGTCTTGGTTCATGGGAAAGGCCGACTGCGCTAGTTCACGCCACGGCGCCATCACAGAGTGGCAATCCGTTTGGGCTGGCTCCCTCCGCCATCGTACACAAACACGCATAGGCTCCAGGCGCGGTTAATAACGCCGTATCAAAACAAGCCCCCCGCTTCCCTTCTGTCGTTTGATCCCAGAAAAAAAAAATGAAACTGTGTTAATTACGCGGTGGAAAAAAAACCATCTGGATTTGGGCATTAACCCATTCTGCACCGATTGTGGGCATCATGAACTATTCATGAGGAGATTAAAACACTTTCCCCGTGCGCTATCGGTTGGAGTTGGAGATTTTTGGCTTTCGCCGGCGGGAAGCTATGTCTCAGAATTGTCTGATCTCAACCTTTTTCAGCTGTTGTGATGTGGGCTTGCTGCATTTTATACAAATCGTTTACCAACGCCTCCATAATGTTTGACATCTTTAAAAACATATAGCCCATGTGAGTCTAGGCTAACTTTGAAAAAGAAAGCCAACAGCTTTAAATCATCGGTTTTAACATCTTAAGAAATTTCGGTTCATACTGCATTCCGCCTAAATCCGGCTCTCTGACCGGTAGTACTCCACACTGCTGCCCATTTCTCCCCACTCACGACAGAAAAGGGGCAGTAAGAATAGACTCAGAACTTTAAAACTAAAAAATAAAATAAATAAATAAATAAATAAATAAATGGAATTCGTCTTTTTATATATGTTACGTTGTGAAGTTTTCTTCTGTTTGTCTCTAAGAAACAATAGAAATAAAAGAATAGAAATAAAAATAGACATTCACAAACTGGAAAATCTCAATCTACAAGTTTGCATTTTATTATGCGACAGTTGTTCAATGCTGTTAAAATGAGAAATGATTTATCAATGATTCTTTGATCCATAAATACTAATACTTTGATAATGCTGACTAAATATAAAATAGACAAGAAACTGATCATATCATCATTAAAAAAAAACTAGTGGTAACATATTTTACTCAAATTCTTTTTAATGGAAACCTATGAAGCTATAGTAATTTAAAAGCAGATAATACATTGAAAACATTTCATCATATAGGCTACTTCAGTTCATTTTTTTCGAGTAAATTGGAAAATATTTGGAAAAAAATGCGGATTTGGTGTACGAAGGTCTTGTTTTCCTGCAACACAGCAAACTGTGTTGCTCTTTTTTTATTATTTTTTTTATTATTATTATTGTTAATACGCTGATATCAAAAATGAAATATAAGACAAAAGTGGTAACGATAGAGTTATATGTTAGAGTAATAACACGCGTTTTAATCGCTCTTACAGTTGTAAAAACTTTTTGTTTAATTTGACAGATCTTAGGCAAATCCACACATTCCTTTTCCCTAGGGGCGAAATGTGTAAAGTAGCACACTATTGCCATCTGGTGGCTGAGTGTGTAAATAAGTGTGTTTGAAAATCTGATGGCAATAGCTGTTTGTCAGACAGACCCCTCGCCCTCACCTGCCCACTGACAAGACAATCAGTTTGCCCTTCAAGGCACCTTTTACACAATTCAAACGATCAAACTTTTCCAGCACTTATTATGTAAGCCATTGGAAATTCTTATCAGATCATTGCCTAACCTCTCAATGTCCAGGTCACTTTCATAAATTGAGTTTAATTGCTACTTTTCATTTATGTGTCTGGGGGAAAAGAACATTTTAAAATGCTGTAAAAAGTAAAATTGCTGTTTGCAGTTACCTGTGTTTTCTCATTGGCCATATGAGCACATTTTAACTGGCTAACAGTCAGTTATATGAAAGTACAAGAAACCAATACATTTTTATCACACATCAGCATATTTAGGCATGTGTCAAAATGTATATTCCATACAGTTGGAATTCATGTAAGACCATACATTGGCATATAATTCTGATAAGGGGAGAACAAGACTCTGAAGTGGGTGAGCTGAGTATATTTTAAATTTTGTGCCCAGACTGAGTCATCTTACCTTTGAGAGCTGTTTTTCACTTGAGAGCTATCGGCTGTTCATCCTTTGCAGATGTGCTGTGATTGATGTTTTTGTGGAAGATGCAAGTAGCCCAACCTTGGGTCACTTCACACCTTCAGTTTATAAAAACTAATTAGTATTTAGCCTCACTATTGTTTCAATAAGCAATTAAGCTTAATTGAGACAGCTGCTCCAACTTTGTTTGAGAGTCAGATATTAACTGAAATATATTGAATGAAAACCTTTTGTTGTGAGATATTGTGAGTGCAAACACACCTTGGACAACACATATCTGTCTTCAAGGACTAGAATCAGGTAATTTTCAGGTCATAATAGACCCAGATCAATATTTAAGCAACAGCTCTCTCAAACCTTGGAGACAGTTTAAACAAAAGCCAGCATATATAGTGTTCCCCCTAGACAAACCCTAGGAAATACTAGGTTAGAGTCCTTATCTTTTTTCAAAGGATGTTTAACCTAGGCAATGTACTGTTCTAACACTACAAAAGCTGAACATTAAACGAAAAGAACTTGGCAGACAAGACTCAATGGATACGCCTCCCTCTAGTGGTAAAACATCCTTACTGTAGCAAGTGTTCACTCAGTAACAGCAGGGCAGTAGCTTTTGTAGGGTTTGTTTCATGTGCTGTAAGACTGGGATCCCATAGTGTCCACATGTTCTCTATCATTCTATATATTAATAAGTATTCAAATGGAATTGCAGATTTTGGAGCGTGGATTATCAGATACTAACCAGTCCCCACAGTTACAAGGGAAGTTGTGTTTTTTTAATAGACTTGTTCAGATCTGTAAGGAGAGAAAGTATTAATTTTAATAACAGCTAGCACCATGGTGCTCTGGTGAGTAAATTGTTGAATGTATATAATAATACTGTGAGACTCAATACTGTGAGAGATTTCATAATCACTGAATGCAGGACTGAAATATTGATGCCAAACAATCTGTTACCAAATAAATGAAACAGCAATACAAAGAGTGTACAGTGAGGCATGGCTTGGTTTAGGTATTTTGAATTTGCATCAATTGGTAACGAGATTACTGATACATGGTGTAAGGACAATTTACATGTCACTATGGCATGCACAGCATATATATATTTTATGGGTGTATCATATCCATTAAAATTATGACTCAGATATATTGACTAAGATATATCACCTTGCATGGCTCATCAGACTCAAATTAATCGTGACAGGTTGTGCACTGTATAATTAGTTCTTTGGTTTTGAACTTTGCATGTCTGGGCATAACTGAGAGGAGTGCAGGAGAATGGTGGTGCATTGGTAGGATATGATGGATGTGGGACATGATGGATCTGATATCTTGGAAATCAGACACACAGAAATGCACAGAGAGATCAAGAAACACACACAATACCAGAGCTGATGTTGGTATGTCACTCAGTGATATTTGCCATCTTGAATTAAATCATTAAATAAAGGCAAATTTGCAGTGTTGTATTGCAAGTATGTGACACCAGAATGTATATGGCAGGGGATAGGGGCTATTCAGGACTTCAGAATTTGTTCTCTCTGTGGGAATGGAGTGTCAAAGTAAGATACTGTATAGCTTTCTGTATATGTAATAAATATGATGCACTTCACATCCAATTCCATCTTTATTCATCTCATGTGTCTCTATCAAAATCAATTTAGTTTTTTGGATGTGCCTTATAGTGTATGCCAACAAAATGACCTGTCTTTGAATGCTAATAAATAAGTAACTTGAAATGACACAATTCTGCACCAAGAGCTCTTTATTCAAATTCATTGCTCAAATGTTCCTGTGGAATTAATTCAAAATTACATTCATTGCAAATTTAGGCTTCATCTGGTTCACATGTTTAGAAATTTTGAAAAATTCTTCCTTTATGTACAAATGCAAATGCTATAAGAAGTTAACTGCATTAATTGAGAATTAACTGCTGACTGACATTAGGGTGAGGCAACTGGGTGTTGTTACTTAATTCTACAAAACTTTATTACAACATAAAGCTTTTCCATAGAACTGTGTCAGTAAGGTTATGCTGTACTTGAGGAAGTGTCTAGGTTAAGAAATTCTTAAAATGGGATTCAGTTAAAATGGCTGGAAATATCTCCAACAATTCTTAGTACTAAACATTACTTGTATACCAAAGGTCTTTTAAAAAAAATAACAGAGTTTGAACATCATTCTTGAGTATTCAAATTCAGTTCAGAAGTAAAGATCATTTTAGAAAAATTGCTTTGGAGTTACAAGACATCATCAACGCACACACATATACACACACACACTCTCCCTCATCCTTATATGATGGTAGATCGAATGTTGGTAGTGATGTGAGTTTGAGGCTTCATCAATCCCATAATAGTGAGAACTATCATCAGTCATTTACCAGCTCATACAACCTAATCAAGATCCTTTCATTTATATAGGCAAACAATGATTGGTTTCTGTCAATAACACACAGACAACACTATAGTTTCAGCTATCAGGGGTTTCATGAAGCCTCAGTCTCCCATCAGCCGTAGTTGATCATTGATGTCTACAGTAGGATCCATCAGAACCAAATCCCATCCAAAGTATGCAATAAAGACCTGAAAGAAGAAGCACCAGATAGTATGGCAAGCCCATAAAAAGTAGTGTGGGGTGGGAAAATCTTAGGTCTCTAGGGGCAGCACCCAAAAATCCCATGGATCTATAGGGAAATATGAGTTGATATCTTCAGTATATGTGGAACGAGTCAGAGAAAATGATTTCATGTTACTTAATTTTAAGGTCCACAAATATACAGCAGGCACAAATAACACTGGGCCTGTTTGTAGAAAACAGTCTTGCAGGTATTATAATTGCCTCTAGAAAACCATCAAACCATGGTGGTTTATCCAGTTCTACTCATTTATCGAAAGTGTTTGAGCCTCAGCTGACTGCTACTAGCCTAATACATTAATCAGGGAGTAAATGGAGACCTTTTCTTAAAAGGCTTTGGTATGAGTCATTCTGGGATTGAACCCCAATTCCATTTTCAGGGCAAATTTTTTACCCGTAAGGTCATTGATGAAGTTCTAAATGAATATAGGTGAGTAGAAAAGTGAGACTCATACATATAGTACAAATGACAGACTCATTCAATCCTTGTGGACCAGAATTGCCTTACACACAGTACACCTGAACAACAGATATGTTTCAGTCCAAGGGAGTGCCCATTGCACTGTGCTGTATACAGTGGACCCTTGCATTCGGATGCTACTGTGGCCCTAAACTGGGAGTATCCCTGCACAAGGGCACATTTAAGGCAAGGGTGCACACATAAGGAGGTATAACTCGATCCAGGTTATTGTCAAAAACCTGTTAAGGATTTTACTTTTCTCCAGCACGGTTGCTGCCCCTGACATTTTCAAGTGGAATATGTCCAGCTTTTAAATGAGCCACAAGGCCATAGCATTAGCTCATATTGACACCCATATTTAGTATGTGTCTTTTTGCCTTATTATCAATATGACAATATGTCTCCAAATGTTGACAATAACCTTACGTAGATTATACCTCCATATTTTAAAGTATAAAGACATAAGGTGAATCTGAGCTGTTTGAGAGTAGTTCAGAGATAGAGGAACAGAGTTGGGCCCTTCTCTGAGGTGGATACAGGGGGTACAGGTTTAAGGGAGGGGCATGTGGTGTTTAGGGTGTTTTGTGAAAAGGTGGGGTGAGAGGACTCAAAAATTCCATTTGATGTCCCAGAACTGTGGCGTGGCCTTCTCCGTGGCCGTGTCCTCCACGGTCTCCTCCTCCTTTTGGGCAGGGAGTGCTGTGACTTGCTCTCTGACTGATGGGTTTGCCGGATCTAAAACAGAGTAGTCATATGATGTTAGGCAGCAACTCCAAAGCTCTAGGACTTTTATTCAGAAAAGGCTAGGGCTTTCATCCAATGAATCATATCATGTATTGACATGAAATATGAGTATGTGTGTCTCATTTCGCCATTTTCCTCTGCGCCTGTGCCCCACCCACTTTAGCACTTTACATAACATTACAGTATGCTCATATTTTAGTACTGATTTTCAACTTGAGTGGTATTCATTTTTCTGCATATGCTGCATCTATGTTCTAGTTGTTTTTGTTGCTGTTGCTGGTGCTTGTTCCCCCATTCATAACCTCTGGTATAAATTTGTCTTCCTTACCTAGCACCCCACCCCAATAAGCCCCCGCCCTCTCACCTGGAATACAGAGGATCTGAGGCTCCTCCCACTTGCCAGAGGGCAGGCACTTGATGACGGGGTAGTGCCTCTGGAGGAACCCCTCCGTGCAGTAGTAGCGCACCACCGAGTTGGTCTCGTAGCGTGACCGCGGCTTGCCGAACACTCTGGCGTTGGGCACAAAGGGGGGCTGGCTGCAGGAAGCTGCCCGTGATACACAAAATCAAGCACCTCAAGCCATTTTAAACAGAGCAATGCTTTTAAACTAAAGTCACTGACAGAATGCCACCAAAAACGTACAATTTAAAAGGGCTATTCTCTGATATGGTATGCCTAATTCCTACTTCATTCAGATTCAGTTCGTTTTCTAAGTAAGTTAAATATTGGCCAAATTGTACTGTCTGAACAGTCGTGACAAGGCACACAATTGACTTCAACAGCAGTCTCGTTTCAACCCACAGTACTCACAGGTGCCTTTCTTGCAGGTGTAGGACAGGTGATAGTTGCAAGGAACGTCACTCCAGCGCCCCCCATCATGCCATACCATCACTACGCAGTCCTCCCCTGACAGGAAGTAGCTGTCCGGCTGCCCCTTGTACCAGTTCTCATACAGCTGGGGAGAGAGTCTGGAGATAAGTACTGTAGCGCATGTAAACATACAGCAAGGGGCAGGGGTGCTGTGGGGGCAGGGTGAGGATAATGACAGACACTGGTGGAAGGAGAGGTTACAAGAACTATATCAGTACAGCTGGAATGAAAGATGGAATTTGGGGGGGAGGGGGTGCTGAGGGAACAGAGAAAGATCAGAGGATTAGGATGAGGACTATACAAATTGTCATCGAGTGGTGGAGAAAGAGATTGGGGAGCTAGGGTATTAGTTCAGTAACAGTTCCCTTAGTGTCCAGCTGTGTTCAGTCTTAGACAAAGGTAACCAGTCTGCTGCTTAATCTGTCTTTGGATGAAGAGAGAATTGGAGTGACACATTTAAGAGTTAAGTGTTAAGTGTCAACTACTAACATGTTTTTTTTTTCAGTTCTCCCTCAGCTTTACAAGTTCAGTGATCACTGAAAGGAAACTAAGATATGGAATCAAAATAACACTTGCTTGCAAGTATGAGTCAAAGACCAGGGCATTGTGGGTAGATTGAATCCGGGCCTCAGTCTCACTCACCACGGGGTTGCCATCGGACCAGCGGAAGTCCCCCTCAATGGTTTTGTCATTCAGGCCGATCCATTGATACTCCTTGTAATTATCTGAGGAGAGAGGGAATAGGTGGAAAAAGAGGGTGGGGTTGTTGCAGTAATATTCTCATCACCCTGTAGAGTTAAGGTAAAACCAAAACACAAATGTGCCCTCAAACACATTCTTATATTCTGGTATTGTCAGTCAGCACAAAGGCAGTCACTGACACACTCTTCATAGTTCATATAAAGAGCTCTCAGTACTCTTCTCTGAAAAATGATCTGTGACCTGTATAATTTAAGAATTAAAATAATTACAGTGCTATACATTTTTATGATTTTTGTGTTAAAAATTGAAAATGAACACCAAGAAATTGGTTGGATATATCAAGTGCACACCAGGTCAACAGCCCTCAAAAGATGCTGGATTTTGTTCAGTCAAAGAGGCAGCCTAGCTTCCTTTTAAGTACTTGTGAAAAGGTGAATGAACAGGGGAGTGGTGCAGAAGTGTGTGGCTTACTGTTGATGAAGTTCTGCTCTTCGGGGGTCATTACGGACACCAGGTGCCCCCCGCACATGCGACAGTGCTGCTCCGCAACTTCCCAGCCCTGCCGGTTGGAAAAGTGCTTGTAGCAGAAGCCCTGGAACTTCTCCCAGCCAACCTCACAGAGCTCGAGGTCTGAGCAATACAGAAAGAGAAAACTGTGAGAGACAAGCATAAAGAGAGAGGGAAAATAAAATAAATAGATCAAGCTGTGAGGTCAAGAAAGATCAAGACTGGTCAAGACTGAAACTGAGGGAGAGAGAGAGAGAAAGAGAACAAGAGAAACGGAAAGAGAGAGAGGTGGTACAAAGATCAAAAGTGAAGAAGAAAAATAGTGAGAGCGAGGTAATGAAAGAGAAGAAGGTAACACAGAGACCAAAAAGAAGAGAGCACAGAAACAGAGAGAAATGGGACCGTAATGGGGCTGAGAAAGTGAGAGGTGTGAAAACTCAAGGGAAAACGAAAAGGAATGATTACATATCCTTAAGTCAGATCACGCAACAAACATAATTTGATGACATTTTTTGCACCTGTGTTCTCACCATGCTGGTAAAGCAACCCTCTGTATGTTGATTTCAAAAGAAAATTAAGATGGCATGACACAGGAAGTAAAATAAGCTGACACAGGAAGTGATTTACACAAATTGCAAATGAGACCCTCCTTTGTTACTACAGGCTGAACTTGCTGCATGTCTGTGTCTGTGCGTTTCTAAGGAATCATAATCAAGACACCAACCATAACGTTTTATAAGCCCTTCACTGCAAGGCACACTTATTGTCGCTATGTGCAACTTTAGTGACTTCCTGTTTGAATAAACGTTCTTTAGTATGACACGTCCCTCTCCTTTTCCATATTTGCATGTTGTGCCTTTTGTGTGAGTTAAAATTTGTTTGACAGCTGAGACCACAGAATAAAGAACAACTAGGTGGGGAGAAAGGAAAACAAAGATGGTGAGTTTCAAAGGAGAGCAAACCATGAAGCGCAAGAATAAATAAGAACTTCAGCATATTTCTGAGCCTTTGTAAAGTTTAAACCTGTGGTATATTAATGGAGTTTCTGCTTCCCTGTGCCTCTATTGATCTTCAGCTCAGTTCGATCAATAATGCACCCCCCTCTTGCCTGCCTCCTCCATTTTGTCTCGTTTCATTCAATCTCACTGGAGGAAGTTAATTTGCATTCCAAGCAATTTGTAAAGAAAGGTTTTAGTCAGCTCAAATGAGTACAAAAAGAGGTGACAGCAAAACGTAACCAAGCACAGAGGCTTTTGCTTGACTGCTGAAATTGTGTGCTGAAAGTGCCACAACCCAAACCTTTAAAACAGCAGGTTATTTTCAAACATTAGCAAACTATATCAGCCGTTATTATGGTCTCTTATATATCAAACTAGTATATCCAACTAGTGTATGAAATCTGAAAAATTAATGGAATGAACATTTATGGAATATAGGCTAGTTCAGTGGTTGGCCCATATATTTTGCCAAGCCTGGCATTTGCAGGATATGGAGAGCTGTGGAACTGTTTCACGTCTTATGCACACAGCTTGATTTGCCAGCTTTCAGATTGCATGGAGCACCCTACTAAGGCCCTAAAGCATCGGAGCAAAGTATTTTGTTGCCCAATACAGGCTGCATGACATTGGCAGACTCTTTGGTATGACGGTCTTTTTGCAATGCTGGAATCGGCTCTGATTGACCAATAGTAATAGCATGATGCAAGAACCAGATGCATAGATGTTGCTGGGTGGTAATATGTCCTTTGGCTTGAGTCTTTTTTTTTTTAAATTAATTTCAGAGGTGTTACCCCCTTACCCGTCTGACAGAGATCCCCTCCATAAGTTGGCAGACAGAGGCACTTGACGGACCCCCCTTCCTCGACGCAAGTACCCCCATTGGCACAGGGGTTCTCCAGGCAGGCGTCTGAAACACAGCAAGAGAGGGCAATACTGGCACCGCTCTGCCAGCCAGTCCTTACCAATGGTCTCACGTGGAACGGGAGGGTTTGTCTATAAAGTGCTCCAAAGACTTCCAGAGACCTATTCTCAGCTGGGTGACGGAAGCAGTAACAGCAAGACAACAGATATGGCTTGATAGGTGTGCTGGCCAGCTGATGCATACAAACCAAGACAAAAGGAATGTGTGGGTGCCAAAATTCCAGAATATTTCTTCAAGTTCTGACATGTGTCCAAGTGATGACATCACAAACTTTATGCTTCTTCTCCCCAGACTGGATTCCCTCAAAATGTAATCCATTATGTTTCAGATGTGTAACAGCTATGTCACACTAAAATAGAGTTTCGAACATACTGTTTTATAGTTTAATAGTTTATAGTCAATTCACTACAATTCGCTGAGCTACTTATGGGATGTGGAGTTCAGAGCTCATTCACACATAATCCATACTACAAATCTCAAACTCAGAGATTCGCTTTTTGTTTTTTTTTTCAATGTTTTGATTATTGAGTGCACCTATAGCACCTATAACAATAATCACTGTCACACACTGCTGTACTTCACACTTCAGTCTGTGGCTTCCAAGACTGTGACAGCGCAAATTGTACTTGAGAATCAATGCCATATTAAATGGCAGTCATTGTGAATAATCAAAATATACTTACAATTTCTTCAAAACACTGTTCATTAGCAACATCTTGTCTGGAGATTCAGTGTGTATGAATTGTGAGTGAATTCACTTTTTAATTCCTTTAATTGGAAGAGTACTGTAGACTCCTGAATGTCTGAAGCCCATTCATTAAAAATAATTGAAAATATATATTTGTACTGAAATGCTAGTCAGCATGCAAAGATGACCATCATCACTGCAACCTTGCATTTGTGCTTACATATGCAGGTCAGGGCAGTAGAGCGAGACATTTGCTACTGATTGCAGCATTGCAATATATAAAAAAGAACCTACAAAATGGATTTTACATTATACTTTGACCTTTAATGTGGTTACACTGTCCCCTAAAAGCATACCAGCCATTATGTCAGTGTGCAAATATACCTTGAAATGTGCATTATGGTTTCACACTTTTTTAAGAGCAACAAATCAAGGTCACATTTCATAATTACAAAAGGGACATTATATAGCTTATCCAATATATGTTTCATATAAAATCTGCCTCATCAAAATAATTGCCATAATCCAGTAGATAATATTTCCCTTTAGTTTTAAATGCAGTGTACCAAGGTAACTTGATCTGCTGTGAACAGCTCAAACATTGACAAAATTCTGATTTATTCTTTTCTGTTTCAGTTGTTTCTCAAATGGATATGACAATTTTCTTGACAGGACTCAGGTTACTTCTTAATGGATCATGCTAGAAAGTACAACAACTGACCATTCATTTGTCTTCATAAAAACAGTTTTATGTGTGTCAGCCTCTCCACAGAGAAAGTAGTAGCTATTTCTTTCTTTCAGGAGTTAGAGGGATTCACAACAGCATTCTAAACAAGCATTAGAGGACATAGAAAACACCTGTACAGCTGACCTCTGTTAGAAAATGAAAAAGATTTGATTGAATCCTTAGAAATTAACACATTTACTTCAGAGACTATACTCTGCAATATAAAAATGTGTAGTCATTTTGTTAACACCACTGCAAAAATATTTTGGTATCAGTTATCAAAATGGTAGAATTAACATATACTGCTGAGGACCTAGAAACACAAAGAACTGTTAAATTGTAGTTCAGTTATCTGTTAAGTTATCATTCAGGGCAGTTGGTTGCTTCAATAGAGTGACAAAATCTTGTAGGTTTATTTTCTTTCTTTCCATACAAGTAACATCACACAGATTCATGTAAGTGATCAGAGGAGCTCTAAGGAGGGTATGAGCACCCTCTTCCTGGAACATAACAGGAAATAACCGAATAGATTCCACCCGAGCTGGTTAATGACTAAAATGGAACAATGTGTCACCTCAATCAAAGAGAACATGTGATACCTGTTTACATGTGAAATACAATGGCCATTTAATTTAATTTGAATAGAATTGACACTTTGGCAATTCAATTAATGTTATTGTATTGCAAGTTACCATAGAAGGCTGAGCATTAGGATAGATGGGTTATGTCAGTATTTCACCAGAGCTTCTCTACTTACTCTGAAAATTTTCAGAATTAATGGTCCTTTATATGTTTAGCCATACATTGATTTTGAATAGTTTCAGGTATCTCTGGTCCTCCACACTAATACAGACACGAAACAGCTACACAGAGAGAGAGGGTGTCTCTTCTTCCTGGAATTTCAGGGGGCAAAAGGCTTTTAATATCATTCTTCCTTTTTCACAGAAACCACTGGTCCAAAAAATGGATTACTTCATAGAAGTCGAGGCATTAAAAATTTTTTGTCGTGCAACAGCAAGAGATTGATTTGTCTGACAAACGTTTAAGTGGAGTTGTCCTTTATGTCAGTGCCCAGTTGAGTGGGGTCACAGAGGAAGAGGATTTTTGGGCAGGGTTGGAGGTGGGCAGTGAGCCAGACAGAGAGATACACAAGGAGTAGAAGCAGGTAGAGGGAGGTGAGTGGGAGTGGGTGGAGGGAGGGGAGTTGGAAGGAGACTTAGTGCGTCATCGAGTTGAGAAGGAGCAGGAGGTTGGTTAGAGTGGTTAGAGTGGCGAAGACGTTACCTGAAATGTTCCTCCCCCTTCCCACCGCTGCCCTTTCATTGGGCAGGCTGGCAAGAGTGGGTGGCTGGGTAGGGGCTAATTCCAGTTCATCCTCATCCCTGTCCGCTGTGGTGGTTTGGCCCTCAAAAATGGCCTCATCCAGGTCAGCCTTTTCCAGGAGCCCTTCAGTGGCCCTGGGGCTCTGGGGCTCGGAGGGCCGCTCGGTGGTTGTTGTAGTTAGGGCAGCTGGGGTTGTGGTGGCAGTAGTGGGATAGCCAGGTGTGGCGGATTGAGTGTCTGGCTTGGAAAAGTCAGGCTCAACTGAGGATTTTGGGATGTGCTCCTGGGTCTCATCAGGATGCTCCTCCCCACTGTATTCAAGGTCAGAGCGGGACTCCTCTGGTGCAGTTGGGGAAGGCCATGTGCCCCAGCTGGTGGTCTGGGATTCGTCGGGAAGAAGTGTCACCACTGACACAGGGGCTGGGGCCTTGGTGCCTACCTCATGCTCACTGTCCTCTTCATGGTCAGAGGTGGTATTGGCGCTCTCAAGGACAACTGTAGGTGTTTCGGTGAACTCAAGGGATAGCACAGAGGAGGCTGTAGACAGGTACCTCTCTCCATAGTCAGTGGTATTATCAGTGTCAGCAGGTGCAGTTGCGTTTGTATCTGTGAAGTTGACAAGTGGTGCAGATGAAGTTATGGACAGTCTGGGGAAGTCTTTTCCAGGGACTGGATGTCTCTCAAGCGAATCATTTGAGGACAGGTCAATCTGATCCACCAACTCCAGCTCCTCCTGATGTTCCTCTTCAGATGAGGCACTTCCTTCTGGGACGAGGGTCTCTAAATCGCTGGGGGCGCTGGCCTCCACCTCCACTGCCCAGGGAGAGGTTGGGCTGGGGGTGCTGAAGGGGACAGCAGAGGAACTGAGCAGGGTGACTGTGACACCAGGTTGGCTTATGTCTTGGACCCCAGAAACTGTCACGGTGGGTACAGAAGACCCGCTCTCTGTCACATCAACTGGGGCTGACCCCTGGTCAGCTGAACTAACAGACGCTTCCACCGACGACTGCCACACGACTCCTGACTGCTCCTGTATGGAGTCCTCCACTGTAGGGAGAAAATTTTGTTCAGTTTAATCACCACAGTACTCTGTATGCGTATAATAGTGATCAATATTGTTGATTGATAGAAGATCCCCAAATGGGCTTCATGAATTGCAGAGTGGATTATCTGACCCAATTTTTGATAAATAACCTGTCACAGTGTGCTCTTCTTGAGAAAAAAATAAGAAATGAAATATACATTCTGCCATTGTTTAATTCTCTCTTGTCAATGTCTATCTTATTGACATATTTTGATGAAGGAAATTTACAACCCTACAGAAAAATACTAAGATGTGCATCTCTAAAAGGAAGTATGTTTAAAAGTACACTACCTGTGGAAATGTCTGTGGACCCTCCCTGCTGTGAAACCTGATGCGTGCTCAGGGGGCCAGAGCTGACTTGGTCCCCAGATTCGGCTGAGGCAGAAGCACCCGGCTCCTCAGGCTGGGCCACCACCACTTCCCAGGGTTCAGCGGGTCCAGGGAGGGCGCTGGCAAGTGCATCCCCGGACCCTTCCAGTGCGGACCCTGCTGAGGTCTCCTGAAGGGGGGACAGAGTGGACAAAGCCGGGCCCTGGGATGTGGCCGAGATAGAGGTCTCTTCAATCCCTCCTGCCATTGGCTCCTCAGGCCCGCGTCCATCACCAGTGAGGTTGTGGGGAGGTGATGGATAAGCTGATGGCGTGCTGGTCTCCGGTTGCTCAGCAGGGCCCTTGGATGTGGGGACCTCACTCTCCAGGAAAATCTTTAAAGAGCTGTTGAAGTGGCTGAGATCGCCCCCCAGCTGGTCAAAGACTATCGTGGGTGTGACGTCTTCCATGCTCTCATTGTGGACTCCTCCCAAGGTGTCATTGGACTCCAGGTTCATCTCCGGCATAGGTTGGTAGTGCTTGGAACCTTCTGAGGGCTCATATTTTGATTCCAGGTTTGTTTCTGGCATTGGTTGATAATGTTTGTGGTTTGTAGTTGAAGGCTCACCGAAATCCAGGTTTGTTTCTGGCATGGGTTGATAATGTGTATGGTTCTCAGTGGAAGGCTCAGTGAGGTCTAGGTTTGTTTCCGGCATGGGGTGATAATGCTTGGGGTTTTTAGCTGAAGTATCATTGGATACTATGTTGGTTTCTGGCATGGGTTGATAGTGCTTGGGGTTTTTTGCTGAAGGCTCACCAGATTCTGGGTACCTGCTCACTTCAGCAGTTAGCCAGGTGTTGTCCGTGGGACGAGAGTCTTTAGGATGGGATGCAGGGGTGGGAGGGGTCTGGGATTCAACCGAGAAGGGGAGCCCACCCTGGGAGGCAATGGTGGGAGGTGGCACCTTCACAGCTTTCTGCCCCTCATTTGGTCCACCGAACATGGGGAAAGATTCCAGAGCACCCTGCGCCTCGCTCTCTACCTGCTCCGTCACCTCACCCAGGCTGAACTCCTCCAGCGGATCCATCAGGGTCACTATGTCTTGGCCAAGGTCCTCTGGTTCTGTGGCCATGTAGTCTGTGGGGGCATCAGTGTGGGGGCTTCTGTTACCTGTACAAGTGGACGAAAACTAACTAAGGGACAAATTCTCACGAATTTAGCAGTTAGTTTATCTTCATCCTGGAGTCACCTTCCAACCCAAGACTGAATCAATGGATTCTTTTAAGTGTAGCTGTTTTTTCAGTAGTCTTGTCATTATTTTATTTCAGTAAACCTCAAATACAATGCATGAACTATAGCATTAACAATAGCTTCTAAACCATTTCACCCTGCTACCCATCACAGATAGTCATTTCTCATATTGATTTTTCTGCTACGAAAATGTGTGGCTGTGGATGGATGAAGTGGACCTAGAGACAGCACTTTGACTCACTCACAGACTGACTCACATACTCACATTCACTGACACAGTGAAAATGTTTTATACCTAGAGGGTGACAGTGCCAAATAAGCAGTCACAGTAATTGAAGGGTTCCAGTTCAGTTGTTGCTTTAATAAAAAAGTTCTTTTGCAGCATGAGGTTAAATAATCTAATTTTATGTATGGAAAGAACTGCAGGATATGATCTCAAAGTTCCCACCTCCTGTGTGCTCCCCCCTCTGACCCCTCACCTCTGAAGCAGAAGGCATCATGCCGGGCATGCGGCTCAGGGAAGCCTGTCTGGTTGAAATGGCGGTAGATGGTTTTGACCCCAGGCTGTGACCCTCCACAGCGCTCCCTTGGGGTGACAATGGGGTAGCGTACACTTCCATCGGCTAGCCAACCAGGGCTGCAGTGGTCCAGGCCCTCGTTCCAGGCCGCGTAGAGCTGACCAGTGGAGGCCAGCTCTGCCCCCGACGCCTGGCAGAAGGCCTTGGCCTCATCCAGGGTGAGGCGCTGTGGAGTAGTGCCAGGAAACACCTCCCCTGAGAATGTGACCATACAAAGACAATTAAATGAAGACAAAACAAACTTACCAACACTCCAGCACATTGTTTTTGGAATTATTATTGTGGTATTTTAACAAAGTTTACATGAAAATGATATCCAAATAGGCAGTAACACCATATTACGCTATTTTACATCATCATGGACAATTTTCCTTTTGAACCCCATTGCTGATGTTCAGTTCCTATAGGTTATGTCTATGTCGCTCATACATACTTCCACATGTTTTATTACATCATCGGTTGTCAGAGGTATTTTTTTCATTTATCAGCTAAAACTTAAAAATAAACCATATATGTAGTCCACTGAAGCCATTGGTTTTGTGAGGATCTGTTCATCATAGCTACATGTCATACATACAGAGACACAATTTGTACTGTTGTGATTCTAGAGCACATTTCTGGAGCTACAAAAGATGAAAAAGGCAGAGTGATCCCTTTACCATCAATATTTTCTACGTAGCAGTACACATCAAATAGTTCCTCTGGGTCCTGCATCCCATAGTTCCTCACTCCTGGAAACCCGTCCATGTCTCCATAACAACCCTCCCGTGGCCTTTGAATGGGGTATCTGGGGGCACAAGGAAACAGTCCAAATGCATTCCAGATGCATGTGCATATGTTTGTGTATCTGAGTGAATGATTGAGTGAGTGCGTGAGTCATTGAGTGATTTAATCAATATATTAAAACTCTGATGTACAGAAATAAATATCTTTCCTTTGACCACACAGATCATATCCACTTGTGTACCTGTATATGCCAGTGTCATGACAAAGGCCAACAGAAAAATGGATTGTTTGATGTATATTTGTGAATACATATTTATAAAACTGCATAATATGTGTGTGCATATATTTACATTTATTCATTTAGCAGACGCTTTTATCCAAAGCGACTTACATAGGTTACAGTTCTTTACAATGTTATCCATTCATACAGCTGGATATTTACTGAGGCAATTGTGGGTTAAGTACCTTGCCCAAGGGTACAGCAGCAGTGCCCCAGCGGGGATCGAACCGGCAACCTTTCGGTTACGAGTCCTGCTCCTTAACCACTATGCTACACTGCCGCCCATATATATATACATATATATATATATATATATATATACAGAAGGAGGAAGCTGAGTATGAGGGGAATGAGCAGTATGAGGGGAAAGGACTGTGCAAGGTCCAGATTAAAAAGCATATGCCCTGGCTGTTCTCTGTCAGCTCATTTTGAATAACCTTGGCCAGCTCATCCCCTGCCCATCATGTGGGATGATTACTTCACTGAATGAGAATGAGAGACAGTACAGGCTGGAGGCAGTAGCAGCTTTAGCTCAGCCACCACTGGCTGATTTCAATCAGATACACAGTCTAATTGTCCCCACGCAAGAATGAAGCTGAGCATTACTGTGGCGAAGGTTGTTAGGGCAGACTTTCAACTGACATTAGAATGACGTTACAAAGACGTCACTGCAGGAGTACATCAAGCCAACTGTCAGACTACTAGGTCATACCTTTGCTGCAGATAAATGGTATATTTCTAATAATTTTTTTTTACACGCTGTCATTTGTTTTGTGTAATTTCATCATTCACAGATATTCAAATCTGATATGTTCTCATAGGATTTCAGAGTCTTCAGAGTGTTAACCTGATATTCGTCACATATTCACATCTGACACGTTTATATAAGGTTGCAGGTTTTAGTTCACCTGGCATTTAATCATGTAGGCCCATGTGAAACATTATTAATTGGTAGCAGCTTGGAGCTGACCTGATATGTAACATACATTCCCTTATGATGTTTACACATGGGTGTGGGGTTTGACTCACCTGACGGTTTGGTCGGAGAGCCAGCCAGCGTCACACTGCTCGTAGCCGCTGTGATACGCTGCCAGGAGCTGCTCTGGTGTGGCCATGTGAGACCCGATCCCCTCACAGGCCTGCTGGGCCTCCGCAAAGGAGAAGGCATAGCGGCCAGAGGCATGCCGGTAATGGAACACCACACCTGTGCACATGCGTGTTCACACACACACACACACACACACACACACACACACACACACCCATACATATGAACACACAGATGCAGATACAGGTGCACGGATATACAAATGCACATGAATGTAGACATGCCCAAATGCACCCGCATGCAAACACACACACGCACACATAGACATGTACAGTATACACAAATGTACACCCATGCACACACACACACACGCACACACTCAAATGCATACCCATGCAATCACATAAATGCACTTGTATGCACAAGCACAGGAAGCCAAAGACACAAAGCTTCAGTGGGGAATGTTGGTAAAAATCTGATGATTGATAAAGTATCCTGTATCAGAATATCTTTAACACAAGAAATGTCATTATCATGAGAGAGCACAGCAGAAAACACCGTTGCTAAGAGAAAGAGGTGTACATTATTTGGCAATAAGGACTTCTGAATTAACAGCATTTCAATAGGAACTTAGACAACTCCTACACCAAAACCAATTAAAATCAGCACCTGCTATTCAACAGTTTTGAAATGCACATAAAGTGCAGACATGTCAATGGTCTGTTTATAATTCCTCTTGTTTAACCCAAAACACAAGAGTCTATATAAAGCTTGGTGTCATTTATTCAAATACAGAGCTTTCAAAGAACTCCCCCCCCACCTAAATTCCTCTCAGAATTATGCTGCTCCAAAATCAATACTATTCATAGTGTACTACGACTGCCATTGCTGTAGTAGGAACATTTCACCATCTCCTGCTTCTCTCACCTTCTCCTTCAGCTCCCTCCTGTTACCTTTGACCTACTCTCAGGTTTGGACTACTCTTATCTTACAAACCCTCTACTCCCTCTGGAGCAGCAACACTGACTCATGTTTTGCTTGTCTGGCCCTGCCCTTTTGTTACCTTTGACCTTGACTTGGACGAGGTCATGGGCGTCCTCCAGGCCCTGCTGCACCTCGCATCGGTAAAACCCGGAGTCGTTGTGGCGCAGGCCCTCCAGCCGCAGGGTGAGGTCGGCAGGGGACGAGGCGTAGTGGAGGAGGGAGGCCCGCTCCCTGTAGGCCTCGCTGACCTTTACCCTGTCACCCCGAGCCACCAGGATCTCCGTCTCTTGGCCCGCCGACAGGACGCTCCATTTGATCCGGGGTGCGGACAGAACGGCCCGCCGGCCCGGGGCAGAGGTGGAGGGTGGTGGCTGGGACAGAGACACCAGGCAAGGCAGGATCAGGGAGCCCCCCAGGGTGGCGGATGGAGGTGGGGATTTGGGGATGGTGACATGCAGGACTCTCGTGTCCTCTGGAGAGGGGAGAGGATATTGGGAGGGAGAGAAGAGAAGAGAGCTGTGGAATAAGACATACGCATTGTGAGAGGAAAAAGGAGAGTGAGAGAGGAGGTGAGAGGAAGGGAGAGGGAGAGAGGGGGAGACCACAATCCCAGATACTGGATGTTTCCAGATGGGATAGGCACAGAGCACAGACATTGACAGACATGATCTTAAATTCATGATCATTGCCTTAAAGTAGCGATCAGTGTTATTTAAGCAGCCAACATGATGCAGAGGAGTTCACTGTTAGATGACCTCACAGTCTCCACTGCATGGAGCAATGAGCTAATGTCTCAGCAGACCTGGGGTACTGTGGAAAGAACACGACTCAGCATTATTACCATACATCTCAGTTCATTTTTATGTCATCAGTTCAGTTCTGTGGCTGTCAGGGATATGCTTGCTTAAATTGCTATCCATGGACTCAATCAATCAAAAATACACATGTTATATTAATAATATGTATTTAAGTAAGAGGGGGGGTCATACCTGCTCCTTTACCTACGTTGGAGGAGGATGCCAGGATTAGCGGACATATGGCACAGAGAAGCAGTGGGAGGGACATTCCAGATCTGCAGGAGAGGAGAGAGAGAGAGAGATGAGAAATGGGATAGAGAGGGAGATGAGAAATGACCGCAGAATGTTAATGTCAATGGAAATTTAAATGACTGAGATTGGCAAAGAGATAAACAGGGACACACAGATCGATAGAGAAAGAGAGGGTAAAAGAGAGAAAAGAATATGGCTAACACGTAGAGGACAGAGAGGGAAAGCAGCCCGAGGGCACAGAGCAGAGGGGCATGGCTGAGAGACAGCAGCCATGGAGGACAAGGATCATAAGGAAAGATTAAAGGGAGGGGAGAAGAGAAACTCTGCCAGCTGGGTGAACTCCATTCAGAAATGGGATGTGAACAAAAGGTTCATGGTGTCTGAGAGGACACGTGTTCTGTTCCCTAGAACAAGTCACACAGGCCTTAAAAATGCATTCATTTTATAACAGCCACAGCAGCTACTCTCCTCAAAACACAAATGGGAAATCTCTGTAGGCAGAGGGCAAGCTGCAAGGTTAAATCACCGAGGTGGGGCTGCTAGCTTAGCAGTACTATTAGTCTCTGAAGAGTTTGCTCCTGCAAAGGCTTGGGGAGACAGCCCTAATTACAGGCGCATTTTGTCATTACGGGCATTTTTAGCACTCTACACATTGGTGCTGATGTATTGCTCCCTTTAGAGAGCAGAGATCCTTTTGCACGCTATTTTCCCTCACACAGGTCGGATTTTGGGGGTACAAAAAGTAAAGGAACCAGTAAATGTTCCCGGTGGAGTTGTTACTCTTATTCATAATACCATATTCATAATATTTGATTATGCAGCAGGACCTTCAGTCCTTCTGGTTTTGCACATTAACTTATTTAAATTTGTTACTCAAAGTAAAGCACAACATGTCATGGTAGTTAAATTGAATGCAAGGAAAATTTGAACACTTACTATGGAGACAATTTCATACTTGCTGTAAAACAGATGTGGCACTGTTAATGATGCAACAGCTCATGCAGAAATGCACTACACATTTCAAGACTGAAGTACTACCAATAATAATAATAGTAGACAACATTCTTACAGTGTCTTTCAGGGTACTTCAAGCGCTCTACAGAAGTGTGGCTTAGTGGTAGGTGAAATGGACTGAGGAGGGTTGCCAGCTTGAGTCCAAGGTGGAGCACTATGGCTGTATCCCTGATAGGGTACCTAGATTAATCTGTGACCTCAAACTATCAAGCTAAGAACTATGAACGGGCTTTGAGTAAACCAATAAGAATGTCCACCTAGGAAACAAAATAACGGAAATAACATGCAATAGTTATTGGAGAAGGCAGGGGCAACGTCTCCAGGAATATTTAACGGTTCTTAAACTCCTTGATGGCCATAAGGCAGCAGCTTTTAAAGATCGCTCTGTATCTCCACCCCCAACACCAACAGCCTGATGAATGCTCCAAAGAACCAGATGATTCAAATGGGTAATTAAGGCCCATTTACAAAGAAAACTGGGAAGCCCTTTGGCCCTCAAGAAATGGAAATAAAGAGAGGCTATGATTCACTGTTTCAACATGACTACTGTGTTGTGCACTTCAGTTAATGTTGTGGAAGTACAGACGTGCTGATACCATGGACACTTTCAATCCCTTCAGAAGCGAAGCCTGCTCTGAAACAACAGAGTTCCCTGTGCTGTAGCAGGCAAAGAGCTGAACTGGAGAAAAAAGACTTTTTGAGTAGCACAGACACAGAAGACATCTGACAATATCAGAGAGAAAGAGAAACAAGCATGGCTTGTACTCAAAGACACTAAGACTGTGTATGTCTTCATATGTATTAGTGTGTTTTTGTTTCTCTGCCTCTGTGCATACATCCCTCTGTCTCTGTGTTTCACTGTGTTTGTGAGTATGTATATGTCTCTCGCTCTATCTGCTTGTCTACATGAGTGCATGTGTGTGTGTGTGTGTGTGTGTGTGTGTGTGTGTGTGTGTGTGTGTGAGCAGTCCAGCTGGCCTGACTCAGGCGTTTAGAGGTGGTGCATGTGAGCAGAATGCTGATCCCAATGCCAAAGCCCACCCCTTGTTTACAACCCCCCCTCAACCACCCCAATCCTTTTTGCCAATGTCATGAGGTTCTCTCCAGCCGCCAAGGTTCCAGGAGACAGCGCTATGTTAACACGATTGGATTTATATATCAGTGCAGGAACAGGGCTAAAGGGCTTCCGTTGCTAAGGGAAGTCTTTTGACTACATCAGGCAGAAAGTAGTGTAAATACAAAAGGCTAGCCGCCAGAGGTATTGGGATGCAGTGCCTGCAGGGGAAACGAATGGAAAAATCCTGGAAAATGCTTAGTGAGCCATTCATTCACAGGCTGAAAAAAAACATTTAAATGAACTGTGTTATATCCAATCATAGGTCCACTTCTGATATGCTCTGTCATCAATGTGCCAAGAACTGCTGATACAGGAGGATCTAGTACCCAGGTATTTATGCACAGCTCAGTAGATGAAACTAAAATATACTAATTTTATTACATTCGATTCTCTCTCAAAGATAACAACTACACCAGACACCAACAGTATGAAAAGCAGCAATTGTTTATGTTTCTTAAGGAATAAAATACATTTTTGCTGAATGGGTTAAATCAGCTGGCTGGTAGCAATTAGTAATCCCTCATTTCAATGACGTACACTAAAGACAGCAATCGCTGGAGTCAGACTCAGGATCTTTTATGTGTTTTATGATCTCTTTTACAAGCCACCAGAAGCAAAATTAGAGGAAGGCAGAGAAGCTGGATGAGGCCAACTGCCACTTAACTACCTTGTTTGTTTGATTTTGAGTGCGGAAATGAGGGTGAATACCACTGTAAAGTATTTAAATGGGACAGGAAAAACTGGAAACCAATGAGGAACAGAATGGTAATGGCGCACTTAGTAGGAAAATTTAAATGATACAATCATGATAAAAGAATCAGCAATTATGGTCGTGGTGAAAAAGTTAATAGTAATGGCTCTGATGACAGTTTTAGACAAAATTTCCTTGACAATTTCTCATTTGTTTTTGTATTTTTTCAGCATTTTACACTTACAGTTACTTCAGAAGTACTTCTTATCCGGCTGCTCTTTTGATTTATAGTAGTCTAGCAACTAGAGACACACTTGCTTCAGTCACCGATCTTCTGTTTGCAAGCGACAAAACTCACTCATCATGTGCATTAAAGTGTGTTATTGTGCAGTGTGGGGTAAGGAGTGGTACAGTTACAATGTGTCATCAAGATTTGAGATTTGAGATTACGTATTTGAAAAGACTTTAGTTTTTCAAATATAAATCTATACGTTTCTGCACATTTGAAAACCATTGTCAGAATAGTTTAATAGTGGTACACTTCCCTTAATCTACAGCGTACCACATCATGGTATATTTTTAGCTGGAGTCATGGCAATTTATAGCATCCACAGCTGCTGAGGAAATTACATTTGCCTATTGAAAACTGCGTTTAGTGGAGTCTGCCGATGCAATGTCACTGCATGCCAAGGAATACACACAACGTGGAAATAAACCCTGCCCAAGCCGGGCACTGCTCCAGTGCTGGACTCGGGTTTGAAAAAAAAAAACACAGCTCTTGGTGAGGGGGGGCTGGGTGCACATGAGGAAATGAAAGAGAGATCACGTGCATGTCGTTTTGCAGGACAGACAGCAAAACCAAACGGAGACAAAAAATCGGAGGCAGAAAACCAGGCCAGATGTCCCAAACTACCACTTAAGCCGCTGGAAAACGCCTGCCCTCCCATTTGTCCCGCTGTCAGTTTCTGGGAACCGAAAAAAAAAATCCAGCAATTTTCGAGCGACCGTTAATGGACTGTTGAAGGAGACTTCTTTAATCTGGTTCAGTCTCTTCTCCCCCCACCCCCTTCTTCTCCACGCATGGCTTACATCCACAGCCACAGCTCCCACAGCCTGGATGGGAAAAGGAGACGGCTTCCTCCGACTGGACTGGGAGCGCGTCGAACAGCTCCTGGCAACCGCAGAGCTGCTTAGACAGGCACCATCACTGAGAACTGTCGCCTGGAATACTCAATGACTTCATTTCAAGGACTGGCAAAGGGAAGGTCGACTCAGGTTGGGTAGTTGTGTGGGGGATACAACGACAAGCAGGTTTGTTGGGGGGGGGTGGGCAGGGGTTGTGAGAAGGGATGAAGGCTTAATGTCTTCCCTTTCAAGTAATGGTCCTAATTTCTCTCTGCTTGGATGTGTGGGGGGCCCCTCCAGCTGTTTCTTGGCCGTCGTTCTCTTTTCTCCTCTCACACTGGCAGCAGTGCATTGAGAAACAGTGAATGGGCCACCATGAATGAGCTCATGCCGGGAGCCCACACAAACTCTCCCTTTCCTTCCCTCTCGGTCTCGTTTTTCTCGGGCCAACACATCTTTCTTCTCTCCCCCATTTCCCTCCGGCCCAACCGCCACCCAGCCCACACCAGTGCCCTCCTCCCTCCGAGGCCCCGGTCGGCCACCAGTTCCCTCCCGTCCTCCAATCCCGCCTCTCCTCACCTCGGATGACTCCGTCGGCCCATCTCCCCGGGCGACCCGTTCCGCCCTCAGAGATGCGGAGCTCAAAACTCGGAAGGGAAACGGCGTGGGACCAGACAAAAAGGTGTAGGCGGGGGTGTTAATGGGCCGGTGACGCTCTGAAGGAGCCTGGGAGCACGTGCTTATTAGGCTGTCTCGGTCACATGGAGACAGGGCTCATTTGCAGTCCTCACACAGACCCATTCGCCCATTCTCAAAGAGCAGCCGCTCACACACTCAGCTCCTCAAGGGCAATACTTGATACCTGCAGTAGCATCCATTCGTGTTTGTGCTACTCATTTTCTGGTACAAATTTCATATGAATTAGTGACAACAATGATAATGATGTAAACCACTGTTTTTATCTACACAGACCCATTGTCATTCTGTCTGTAAAGTGAAGCCTCCTTTGTTTTTCCTTTTAGCTTGACTTTTTTCTAAGAAAACACATAATTGGCCCAAGACCTTTGTTTTCCATTTATTGAAATCATCCTGCAGTTTGTAAGGATGGTTTTCCTTAGATTCATAGTTTCAGGTTTGACTTTATTTGACTTTAACACTAGCTGGGCTTTGACTCTGAGCTGTGACTTATCACCACCGATTCACCAGTTGGCCACCTTTGTCTAGGCTGGAAAATGCAGTATCTCTGTGATCATCACCTCCAGTTTTGCCCAGCAGTCTTAGTACTGACCTTTGAGAAGTTTTCATTATTCAGTATGCAATTAGATTCAGGAATGATCGCAAATTAATGTGAACTGGGTCTCATGCCATTCCATCTTTCCCCTTTACCATTACTGAGGGCAGCTTACAAAGCATGAGAATATTTTAACACCAAACAGTCTAGGATATAGATGCATTTGAGTGCAGTAACAGCATGTGTGTTTGAATATAAATAAGCCATTTTTTTATACAAGAAAATAATTATGGCTCAGATTAAGAACGATCAGATGCTTACCTGCAAAGAAAATAAATCACGGCCAATTAGACAAGTGAATGCTCAAAGTACATTTATAGCATTTCATGAAGCTATGACAGAAGAGAGGGAAGAATTGGGGAAACACAATGGTAGCAGTCTGTTCACCAAGCAGCTGGAGAAGACAAAGAATAAAATTTAGCACAAGAAGACGGAAGAGTTGAGTGTACCAGTACAGTAAACTAAGGATGATGTCAGAGGACTAAGGGGAGCGTATGAGAAAATTATAGACTAGAGACAAGAACAAGGTTTAGAAGGGAATTTGAGTGGCAATGGCGAGCCAGTGGAGGAATGTTTGAGACACATATACATTAACCCATTTTGCATGATATTTTACAACCACTTCACAGATCAAATTTCTCTTATGATTTTTGTTATCCAAATTAAACTGAATATAATACACTGAAGACAAATTACACTGAA
This sequence comes from Megalops cyprinoides, assembly GCF_013368585.1. Classification (NCBI taxonomy): domain Eukaryota; kingdom Metazoa; phylum Chordata; class Actinopteri; order Elopiformes; family Megalopidae; genus Megalops; species Megalops cyprinoides. The sequence continues at coordinate 13,052,193 of NC_050603.1, forward strand.
GATATACAGATGTAGGGAAGGCTCAGGAACATCAGATCTTTCATTTACTCAATTTGCAGCCTTATGGCAACCCAAGGTTATTGGAAAATATTTTACACTGTTGACTGTGTTATTGTTACTTACAGTGCCCTTCATAACTCCCATAGAGTTTTATGATGTTCTTGCCCTTCTGAGGGGGATTTTGACCTTTATTCCTGGCAGAATTGCTCTATGTTCTTCAGATCTTTTGGTTTTCATTTGTGAGATTTCTTGACTAAACCACTTAAACCACAGTTTAAATGACAGATTGGATTGTGCTTGGGAAATTGAGATGTCCAGTTGCAAATACTGATTTTGTGCTCATTTAATCATTACTTAATAGATTTGGATGGATGCTTTGGATCAGTGTCATACTAGAATGTCAGTTTCAGCCAAGTTTGAGCTTCTTGGCAGAAGGAAACAGGTTTTTGGTCCAAATGTCCTTGTATTGCTTTTAAAGTTCATGACTGCCTCTATCTAAACAGGGGCTCCAGGACCTGCAGTATTTACAGTGAGCATTTTTTTCTCAACACAAGGTACATCATTTTACAATTATTTGTTACATGCATGGACACAATGGATTTCTTCTCTGTGTTACTTTCTTTCATATCCTGGAAAAGCAGGAAGCCTTTGGAAGCCTCTCTTTTTCAGATGCTTCCATTGAGTTTCAAAAACGCAGAATGTTGGTGTTGATACGTTTCTTTTCAAATTTTATTAGATTATTTAAATGTCTGAATACATGTGACCCTCATGTTTTCTGGAATATATATATATATATATATATATATATATATATATATATATATGGAGAACATTGTTTTTGCTTAGCAGATGACCTGATCAAGGGTGAGATACACAGTTTTCATTGTACATACTATCTATTTTTACAGTTGGATATATTTAGTAAAATAATTCAGGTTAAGCACCTTGCTCAAGGGTATAACACCACTGCACCAAATGGGAATTTAACCTGGTTCACCCTGGCTGATGCAAGCAACAACCAGACTGAATATTCCCTCACATTTCTAGTTTAGAACTGCCAGTACTTTCCTTTCCGCTCTTAGTTCAAGAGCACATCTGATGACTCACTATATTTCAGGCACACCAATTCTTACTCTGTCTGCTTTATGGATTTTAGATATAAAATTAGATGATTATAATTAAATTTTAATAATTAATAAGGTGCCCCCAGCAAATACTTTACCCATTCAAATAGAAGGCCAAAAGGAAAAAACAGCAACATCACAAAAGTATAGTTGACTAAAATGTGTGAAACTAAGGTTAGGGAAAGGGGCCAGTATGTCATGGGTTTGAATCCCTGGCTGGACATGGTCTCTCTATTCTTGACCAAGGTACTGAATTTAACAGAAATTGCTTCAACACCCAGCTGTATAAAGGTAAAAATAGCACCATTTTAGTCACCCTGTCCACTAGCATTCCCTAAGTAACTAAATAATGTGCTGTAAAAATGGCTAACAAAGCACTTTCACAGTCACTGAGAGAGGTGATCACCTCGGATCAGGCTGCCATCTGCTTGGTGCACTGCAGTATCCTCTCTGTCAAATAGCGTGCCATCTCCCTCTCTGAGTTCTCACCCTGGACTTAATGTTTTAATAAGTAGCTCATGGCTTCTGCTCAGGCTGATTAACGACACAACTGGCAATGGGATCCAACAGCAGCAACCTCAGCCTCAGTAATCTACTGCCTCTGCCAGACAATAAACTAAATGTAAACACTTAGGTCACTTATGGGACTGCTCTGCTGGATGTTTAGGCTGTTAGTGTTTAACAACTCATGTGTCTGTGAGTGAGTTCAGAATGGGGAGAAAAGCAGTACAGCATCTACCATCAAATATGAAGGGAGGAAGGTGTGAGGGAGAGGCTGTACCACACAGAGGAATCAAAGAGTGAAGAAAAACCTATACCACAGAGATGAAGGAGTGAGAGAAAGGCTGTACCATACAGAGAGATGAAAGAGTAAGGAAAAGCCTGCACCACAAAAAAATGAAGGAGTGAAGCACTGAGGGAGTGCCACTGAGAATGCTGTGCGAGGGAATGAGCTGTAGTCCATACCACACCAGCTGAGGAGAATTAGGGAGTGTGGGAGAGCCTGAACCACACAAAGGAATTTAGGAGTGAGGGAGAGTGTGTACCACACAAAGGAGTGAGGAGGTGAGGAAGAGCCTGAACCACACAAAGGAGTGAGGGGGTGAGGGAGAGCCTGAACCACACAAAGGAATTTAGGAGTGAGGGAGAGTGTGTACCACACAAAGGAGTGAGGATGTGAGGGAGAGTCTGAACCACACAAAGGAATTAAGGAGTGAGGGAGAGCCTGTACCACACAAAGGAGTGAAAGAGTGAGGGAGAGCCTGTACCACACATAGGAATGAAGGGGTGATGGCAAGAGAGAGTGGCTGATTCTTGGCACTTCAGTTTGAAGCTTAAGACGAAGTCTGTGCGCAGTCTGTGCTCCAGTCATGTGATGTCTAAAATACCTCAAAGAAAAGCTGAGGGTGGAGTTCACCTTGGCATTTCTCCATAGTGCAGTCCAAGTCCACGTTTCAGCTGGAGCTTCGCTGATGATTATTATTATCTATTGCACTGGCAGACAGCCTTATCCAGTACATCTCAAGTAGCTTATGGTTTTTATGTATTACCCATTTATACAGCTGGATATATATACTGTAGCACTATGTCAGACTACCTCATTAGGAGTAATTGGCGCCTCCTACCTCTCCGGACTGCATTTGAATCCAACTGTATCTAGCTATCTTAGGATTTATCCCTTGCCTTTTAGTACACTGACATTGGCTGTTGTTGCTGTAATTGAAATTTATTATTGTAGCATTTATGTATTATTATTATGTATTAGCATTATATATGTGACACTGCTTGTTGTATCACTGTGTAACAAGCTGACATTTCAGATGTCATTTTACTTTTTTATGTATTGACTATTATTCATGTGTCCTTATTATATGTACTTTTGCTTTTTAAGTCACTCTGGATAGCTGTGTCCTCCTGATGAATAATGAGGTGAGTATGCAGCTGCTTGGCCGATGGTGTGTAGAGCCCTTGTCCGTTTTAGACAGTTAAATGGAAACCTCCAGATCCAAGCACAACACAAGTCAAGAAAACCTTGCTAAGGGGTACAACAGTAATGTTGCACCTAGGATTCAAGTCTTCAGCCCTCTGGCTACAGATCCGTTCCATAAATTATTATGTCACAAAGGCAAGAAGGCCTTTACGTGCCATGCCAAAAACATCAATGTCACAGGACACTGAGCTGTTCCTACAGCTTGGTCCCTCATAACAATGAACCCAGTCATACCCCTCTTCACAGCCCACCATAACCATGATAACTGAACAGTATGAGTTTCCAGCGACCTGAGTCATGGCATCACTGTAGCCAGGTGCCCTCTGTACTGTCCTTGTTTGAATCAGGACATGATTCACCAATGTTTGCAACCACATGTTATATAGGACTACCACTTCCTGGAAAGACACCTTCAACCTGCAGTGGTGAAAGACTCAGGGCGTAGGATTCTGAAAGATTGAACTGAAAGCCAATGGACAGAAATCACCATCTGGAGCTAGCCCATTAAAACAATGAACCCTGCCCCTGCCAGGGCTAGAACTTCAGTGACTCCATAGCGGAACTGGAGTGTACATGAGATGATGGCTGGCCATACCATAATCTAGCATCTTTACTGTATCAGTAAGTCATTCTAAGTCATTACAATCCCTTCTGACGTCAATTCACAAGCAGTGACAGTGATAGAAGACGCAACGTGTACCAAGGAATTTGAGACGAGTGTCTGTGACCAGTTTTAACGTACGCTTGGCAGAGGTGGAAGGAAAATACTAAGGATAAATTATTGCCCCGGTAAATTTTTCATGCCACTTTCTCTTATGACATTTCTGTATCTTGGCAGAGAACGCCCAAGATACCTGCCATCTAGCTGAGCAACTGAAGCAGATTCACGAGTAAGGCATTTTTAAGGCAATACTTGAAAAAGTAATCAGTCTAACTTTACAATATAAAATTATAATTGTATTCTGTTTAAATTTAATTGCATTACTTAATTCCAGGAATATTTAAACCTGACAATATGTTGCTAAGCAGATAAGCAATTAATGTGATTAAAACAGACGTTTGCGTTTTAATATAAAACAACGCACTGCGAAAAAATAGGCTACTTCCAACTTAAAATGTAGATGCTAGTGACTAACCATGCCGCAAAAGGGAGTGCTAGCGCATAACACGATACAAATGGCGCATCAGAATAAAAAAAAGTAATAGATATGCACGAAATTAAAACTGTATGAGAAAATAAAAACGTTTTAAAACAAATGGGGAAAGAAGTGATTTTATGCTAGGCTACTGATCTGCTCCTCATTTTTTGCTATTTTCGGTTGTGGACAGGTGGACGGAACTTAGATACAAACGGAGTCTGCGCTTAAACTCGCTTTCGTGATTTAAACAGAATAGAGACATTATTGCAACACGAACTTGTTTAAACCTTGAGTGAAGAAATTAAGATGGGCACATGCATAAAATTCTCATTCTCATTCAGGACGTACCGCACCTGCAATGAATTAAAAACGAGCTGACTGCCTATAGCCCACATCAGTTGCGCAGTAGGTTACCTGTCGTGGTAATTACCATAAACATTTTTCAACTTAGTGTCAAATGGACGATGTAGAATGAGCCAAGATTATTGAATGGGTAAAACTCGACCTACCGCATTCTTCCGACACAGATGACACTTTGTGGTTGCGATATCCCTTTATCTTATTGTATTTTTCTCTGAAGTCTATACATTCGATGTATATGAAGTCTTCTCCGTTGCCCTACGGTGTTCGGTGTGAGCGAAAGAGATAAACGGGTAAAAATGGGACTTTCCTGCAGAGAATGATTTTCAGGATAAGGAGCAACCTGGGCTCCGTCCGATCGCGAGGGAGGTGAGACAGAAAGGGGTAGAAAGACGGGAGAGGCAGAAATTGAACCCTGAACAGCCCATTTTTTTCTTCCTACATAACCGGCTTTCTTATTTGTCTTACAGGGTGATGGAGAGAAAGTGGGATGGGATGAATGTCGAGGGAAAAAAAATATTTTGCAACGTAATCACGGCGCTCAGATCTGGATTACCCAATATCAAGACAGCAGTTTAGTTACGTCTAAAATAGGGCAAGAGAAAGGGGTATTAGAAACGTTGGTGCCAGCAGACATGTGACATTTTCACTGCGAACGGGCAGAGGGAAAGAAGTGCAGGGGAAGCAGCGCGCAGAGATAAGAGAGGTGGGGAGTTTGAACAGTGCGGCAGTGCAGAGGAGAGTAAAGTTGCTGATGCTGCACGCTAGAGTCAGAGCTGCGCTCTCCTGAGAAGGAGCCGGCGGCCGGTCAGAGCTTCGCAGCCACTGCGCTTGCGGGGACTTAGCATCTCGAAGCTCGAAGCATCATTTTAATAACTGTGTAGTAAGCATTACTGCTAGGAAGAATAGCCTTTACACAAACTAATATGCAGTTTAAAAGGTTATGCTACAAGCAATTTGAATTTAGTGATAAAATACATTGAATCAACTGGACCACTGCAAACTTGCGTCTGAGGGCGTGATGCGAGTTCTGCACATGGCCATCTGGATGGTCCAGTATATGAGCCAATCCACACATCATAAAGAAGTGTGATTCTACACAGATTGTTCTGGAGCATGATCATTGGCATCAGTTTGTTTGGAAAAGTGCTGGGGACAATGGCAGGTTCGATGTGTTCTAAAGGCTTTCAAAAAGTGCTGGGGACGAAATGGGCCTTGACAAAAAGTGGTGGGGACATGTCTCCAGTGTCCCCAGCGTAAATGACGCCTATGAGCATGACGCTGTCAAACACATGAGTGTCTAGTAATCATGTAAACTGTCAAGCTATCAGCAGCTGTTCATTCAGCTGTTACAGCTCAGAAAAGTTTGTGTCTATGAACACACATTTTTGAGGTCTCAGTCTTTGTGTCTGTTCTTCTTGTCAGTTTTGCACCTATTTATGAGTACAGTGTGGAGTGGCCTTCTGACAACAGTACTGTCAGTAGATGTTACATAAAAAAGGAAATCAGCTGCAAATAAGGATGACTGACCCCTGGGGTTAATATAAGACTTCATTTTTTGTGTTTTTGCTCTTCTCCTCATTGAACTTGTATCCTCTAGGGGCCGCGGTATAGCATAGTGGTAAGGAGCAGGACTCGTAACTGAAAGGATTCCGGGGTACAATTCCCTGCTGGGGCACTGCTGTTGTACCCTTGGGCAAAGTACTTAACTCAGAATTGCCTCAGTAAATATCCAGCTGTATAAATGAGTAACCTATGTAAGTCGCTCTGGGCCAGCCGTATTGAGGGTGTTTGTAAACTACAGACAGCACTCTACACTGATTACAGTAGCACCTGGACCCTAAACATCCCCCTTCCAGGCAACTCAACTGGGCAGCCATAATAGGCATAATAATGGCACAGCATCACTGCAAGCTCTGCTGCAGTTGTTTCCCTTCAAAATCTTCTGAAATTGAAACCAGATGTCTTACAGAGGCAGGCGCTTAAACCCAGACTTGTGAGTCATACAGACCAACCTAAACACATCTGTGTACAAGGTGAGCTACTCTGGGAAAAGAGATCCCACCGATCTCACTAATGGAGAGAATGTAAACGGATGTGAGAGTGGAGAGGCTAGCAGAGGGTAGTGTAGAGTGTAGATGGGAGTAAGAATGGAAAGGCAGGCGTTTGGGTTTGGTTTAGTGCAGAGCTGTGGTAGGGAAAATTGGGCAATTTGATAGTATAATGGAAATGTGTTAAGAGAACGATGCTAAATATAGTGTACTGTCCTACAAAACAGGGGCAGTATAGCATAGAGTACTGTAGAGTTTTCATGAGAAGGTACTGCTGGTTGAAGAAGATGAGTATGCAAAGGTTGATGCTGGGATTAAAGTAGAGAAAAGTAGTATTGTATTGCAGAGTAGTGTAGAGCGGTGCAGTAATGTTAAGTAGAGGAGTGTATATACAGCAGAGAAGTGCAGTACAGTGTCAAACATCACAAAGTACAGTAGGGTAGAGTAGAGTAGAGTAGTGCAGAGTAATAAAGAGTACCATAGCGGTGGGAAATTAGGAGTAATAGAGGAAGGTTAATGTAGAAAATTTGGCATCGTGGTACTCTCACTGTAGCATTCTGTAGTGGTGAGGAGGAATGGGCTATCGTCAGCAGGGAAGAGTGAATACTGCTTTGTAGCAGCCCTCCTCCCCTTGGCAGCAAGCACAAGGTGTCAGGCCCTGGTGGAATCTGACACCAAAGCACGGGTGGGACAGTCAATAGCAGCACAGCAGCTGGGACCAGGGGCCAGCAGGGTGAAAGCACAGACCATAATGACGGGAAGAGGCCATTACTGCTGATTTCAACTTTTATGTCTGGGTCTCTGTTTGACTTTGGCTTTCTCTTCCTCTGCCTCTCCATTCCACCATAGCTGCGCATCTCAGCTGAAAAGGGAACTTGTAAGGTGTATCCCATGCACAGGCTAGACTCAGCAGGCTTCTCTGACGCACCACAGGTCACCACATTTCCTGATGTCACCTTCTGGAGTCAGCTGAGGACACTCCATGTCAGTCTCAGACAGTGGAGTCCTGGGTTTTGTGGCACGGCAGTGTGTGGGTCATTTGTGTGGAACTGTGATTGACATTATGGGGGTCATCGGATTGCACTCTGTATGGAGTCAGAGCTGTGCCATGCAAATCATACTGGGATGACTGAGGCTGATGGGAACATCCTTGAAGCCTCCACAGGTCACACTGATGTCACATCCAGAGCATACCATGCAGATCCAGAGCATCCAGACCAACAGGAAGCCAACAGGTAACAGTAAATCTTTACAGTTTTGAGGGCCATCCAGTGGCTTCACAGACCACCTCTGTACCCGTTAGTCATCATTAACAACTAACAACAATCGTATATCAAAGGCACAGAAAGGGCAGGCCCGCAGGCAGTGGGTCTGTGGCTGGCACTGGCACCTGGCACCGCATGAGGTGAAATCACATGGCAAACCCTCTCCAGAATGCCAGAGTGCCAGGTAGGTGCAATGTCCTGGATGTAGCCAGAGTGCCAGCATCCACAGTGGCAAGCAGAGGGTGTTAGGATGACAGTCGCTGGTGAAGCAGTGTCAGTCAACAGAAGAACTCTTTGTACTTCGCACCACACAAACATGATCCAGGATCCAGGATCTGCTTGAAAAAGCTTGCCCTTATTCTTATTCTATTACATTTCATGTAAAAAAAAACATTGAAAATGATCCGGTGTCAGTGCTTGCGAGCAGGACCAAACTACATTCAGTAGAGATCTGGCCAATGATGACACTTTTGTAGACAACCTAGATATATTTCAAGGGTGCTTGATGATGAACTCCTTTTCTGGTCTTAAAGTGGAGGAGTGACACACCAGTGTCTGTCCATTCTAAGTGCCTCGGCAGACTAGGAGCATGACAAAATGACAGACTGCACCAGCATAGGTACTGTAGCAGCTGCAGCTTGTTACTAATCACCATCTTTATCCTACGATCCTATCAATAACCACCCAGTACAGTGGTCACTCCTGACACCCTGCAACAGTACATTATGGCAGACTACCCCCTTCAGAGGTATAACAGTCATTACAAAGAATTGTCTGCAGATGGTCTACATCACTCTATAATGTAAAATTATTTATTAACATTATTTGATTGAAATATATTTTGACAACAAATACCCTCATATTTAGATCTACTTCCCTTAGTAATTTAATGTTTAGATTTTATTTAGTCCAGTGTGCGCAATTGATAATTCACGTGCCTTTTTTAAAGGCATACAACTGCAGCATTTCACCTGGGACCTGCAATTTTTTGGTTCAAACCTAAACCTTAAATCATTTCATCACATGTTCAATAACCAAGGTTTTGGTTGGCATAAAAAAACAATGAACACAATGCTTTCCCAGGATGGAAAACCTGCTGTACCATTCAGCCATTGAATGAACATAACAATCTCTATTAAAGAAAAAAAAAACATTTCTAAAGTTACAAAATGTTAATCTGTTTTAAAGGAGAGATCTTAAAGTGGGCCCAGGCATCATACTAAAAGTGGCTGGATTCAGAATTATCTGTAACTCAGCTCCTGCAATTTGAAGTTCATCAAATGATCATGCATTACGTGGCCGTTGGCACTAAATCACTAGCATACAAGGAGGAAGCAGCAGCAAGCAAGCCAAGCATGCCCTGTCCCTGGCATGGTCACCCGGTAACCCATCCACAATAAAACATGGCCATCAATAACAGCCTCCGCAAAAGATCAGCTGTTGAGTCATTTTTCCAGCCATTTCCCCACCTCTCCCCTTGCATAAAAACCTCAAAGTAATACTTTCTGCAGACTCTTTTTTTTTTTTCAAATGACTGCGAGATTAGTAATACCTTAGGCAAACCAAGCCCTGCACTTCAAATAGCGGTGTCTTCCCATGAGTTACAGTAAGTACACAGCATTCCCAGCCAAACCGAGGCAGACACCGTTCAACTCTTCCATATTCGACATTGCACTGGAATGCGCAATAACCAAATCTGACAGGATGGGATGGGCACCATTCATCGTGTGCGGTGTCAATTCTCCAGTATATATCCAGTATAACTGGCCAACTGTCAGATTTCAACAGTTGTTCTGCTACTGAATGTTGGGCGGCTCCATGTTATCATGATACAATAGAGATCTTATGATAAAACGGCATGAAGGCAGCTTTGTTGTGGGACACTGGATTTGTCTGCAACTGAAAAGCGCCCAGGCATTTTTAAATAAGCCTCTCTGTAACGAGGTATTGCAGTAGTGTAACACAGAGGGGGTGTGTAAGCTTGTGGGCTCCTTCTTAATATCCTGAATCATCTGCCTTTTCAGAACAGCAGAACATACATACATACATACATACACTGACAGAGCCCAGTTTGGTCAGGCATCTGTGGCAGAGAGACAAGGATTCAGGACAGAGTCCTCTTGATCCCTGTGGCTTTATCATTCCCCACAAGTGGGTGGTGGTGTGTCCGCCATTTGTTGGGGGTGGGGGGTCGTCACTTTTTATCTTCTCTGAAAGGCATCTTTTTCAGATGGCTGCATGCCAGCCAAGCCCAGAATCAAGAACTTGTTAAGGAGAGAGTAGCGATTCTGATGCAGAAGATCACTTTTAAATTCACCCTTTTCTTCAGATGGCAGTAGCATCCAGAAGGCTCGGCCGGGTTGGGAACGGGAGGAGGGGTAAGGGTATAATTAATGTTGTGGTGTAGAATTCACGGCAGACGAATAATGCTGACTCGCTCTCTCCCCAGGCAGGGACGGTGCCAGGGTCTTTAATAAGGGGAATAGTGTCCAGTGAAAATGAGTAAGCTCCTTCTTCTGGGACACACAGGCCAGGCTGAGCAGGCCCTTCAAGCCCACTGCTTTTTTGACTGTATATCCCACTGGGTGACTTCTGATGGCAAGAGCACACAACAACCAAGTTTCTCAAAGTATTAAACTCCCAGAAAAAAAGTATTACTTTTTCCATTACCAAATACAGGCAACCAAGTATCTTTGCAGGCTTGCTCATGGGAGCATCACAAAACAAACCAAAATCCTTGTAAACCCCTGACAGCACCCCTACAAATCTCAAGTCAACATAACCATTTGCAATGAGTCCCCTTACCCCCACTTGAACCCAAACCGACACCTGTCCTCAGAGGGCATCTCTACTAACAGAGCTGTTTTCAACAGCCAAGCCTGCTGGTGCACTGCCAGGATGCACAGTATCTGGGTACCAGTCACGACACTCAAAAAACTAGCTCAAGCCCTTTCTGTTCAATATGAGAATCAAGTGACCCTGTAAGTGTAGGTCTTATATAGACCAGATTTTACCTACTACAATCAAATTAATGGAAGACGTGCAAAACATTTGATTATCCATTTGCACAGCAATCATCAGTAAGTGAGTCCGATTTGCATAAAAATATTTTTAAAAATACAAAAGGCAAACTTGTTTTCATTAACCACTGGGTTAGTCTACATACAGAATTAGTCACTTTAATAAAACAAATGACTATTAGTTCAGAAGTTTCAAGTTGGGTAGAAACCCCTTTCAGAAAATGGAACAAAACACAACTGCAGATCATTTAAAATATGTGTCCATTAAAATTAATGGAATTTTTAAGTATTTTCAAAAAAAATTGATTGTTGTAGTGGATCAATACAGCTCATGGTATCAGGCCTAACTTTCTGGAGGTACTGTGAAAGTAGTGTTTGGCACCATCTTGTGGCCTTGTGGAGAAGTTAAAAGGACTGCCACAAATTACCATTGCTAAGCTATGATGATTGCTGATATGGGTATACAAGAACAATGATGACAGACAGATGGTTACAAATGAATGAATTCTATAAATTTAATGAAATTTTTGAAAAAGAATCAGACCTCCAGTGAAAGGGTACCTGGCAAAATGCATTTGATTATGGCATCTAATAGGTCTCCGAAATGGGCATGTTATAAAATACCTCCCCTACTCCAAACATCCCCACCAAACTGGTCCCCTCCTGTTTTTTATGACTTAAACTGATATAGTCAACAGAGATGAGTCACTGTGAATTCAACATCCTTGAAAACTGATAAAGATCAGCTGCTGAGATCAATCATCTGCTGTTGTCACATTTTAATTTTTGGGTATAAAAAAGTGGTGAGTAAGGTGTCAAAACAGAATTATTTAGTGAGGCATTTCCCATTTCCCCCTCCCAAGCCTATTTTAAGAACAGCCAATGCTTTAATTTTTCCTGGCACTGTGTGCTTCATTTAACTGTCAGTCCGAGCTTTGACGACCTGCCACATCCTGGCTGTTCTTTTCCCAGTCTGACCAAGAAAAATGGTCTTCATGACGACGTCCAACAAAATGTTTTGCCATCTTATTGGTCAGCAGTCAGGACAACCTTACAACAGAATCCCCACAAATAACCAACCAGAACAGACCCGATTAATAACAGAAAAACAACCCTTTCAACCTGAAATTTATTTGGGACATATTTATTTTACCATGTATGGAAAATAATCACTTTAGACACAAACTTTTAAAGTACATGACGAATACAGGCCAACTGTTGTCTGATTTTCCACACTTTAAAGCTATAACAACAGTAGACAACTGCTGCCATTACATAAAGGCTACTTGCCTGAAAACACAAATGGGTTGATTGAGTAGGATACCAAGGAAGGGCAACTTATTTTGCTGCCATTTACTGACATGCTCAACAGCCAACCTGTCAATAATTACTTAAAACTGGCCTAAATTATTGGGGTACATTGGAACTGGAGTGATACTATAAGAGTCATTCCACCTAGAATGAGCCTCTGCCTCACATTATACTCTCATACCTCAAACTGTTAGAAAATAATCCTTCATATGATCAAATCTGACATACTAGCTCTTTAGGCCATCATTTTCTAATATATTCCCAGACTCCAATACCACAGAAAGTAATATATTTTCTCATTTCTGTGTGCAATTTTGCTCTGTGGAGGTCTCTGTGTCCTTGTTAACTCTCACAAAAAAATTCAGCCATCTACGTACATAACAAATTTATGCTTTAAAGCCCAAACTTTAACATTTATTGCAGGTATATCTCACAAACTACTTGGAATACAGCAACTAACTTTCAGATTTTTTTTCTTATGATTGAGGAATATTTGTTAACAATTTGAAGTAAATCTAAGATGAAAGTGAGCCCCCCAAATATTGCTTAATATGAGGTGGAATGACCCATAATGCTCCAGACCACATCACACATCATGAAAGTTGATCCATTTGCAGTCTGACCACAGGTCTGCCCCAGTGGTAGGTGTTTGACGTTTCAGATCCTGTACTGTTGTGCTGTACATACATGGCCTGAGCCATGCTGGAAGGGCTGCTCTGTCCTTCCAAGGCGAACACAGCCAATGTGAGCAGAACCAGATTCATATGGTTTACAATGTCCTTCGGCTCCTCAGTACCAGTAGCTCTTGTGGGCCCTCCTGGTTTCCTGGATGCCCATGCTCTCCATTACCTCCTCCTCTAAGGTCTTCAGGGAGGGTGTGTACGTCTTCTCCAGTGTGTCGTCTGGTGACGTGTCCTTAGGGCCATCTAGGGAGACAGCAGGAGCTCAGGCTTATTAGCTTCCATTTCCAATATATTTAATAACCTTTTTGATGCATTTGGCATTTGATGCATGGATCATTCTTAATTTTGCTCACTTTTTAAGAACTGAGTGTATTGAGGTGAACTACACTGATATATATGAAAAACAGCCCATGGCTGGCAATGGCGTTAAGATTTTCTATCACACAGATGGGGTCTGTGCCTGAAATCACGAAAGCTGAGGTGGCCCAGGTCAGTTAGGAGGGGGAACTATGCAGAGACTGTGTGGAAAACCCCTCAGATGACTGAGAATCAGCACTTGGAAGACAGGGGCAGAATTTAGCATCACCCTTCCACACACCACTCTGCCTCCTGCAAGAGTCACCACTCACCCTTCCACTGTGAGGGCACTATGCCGTCCTTGCGCTGAAACAACGGTTTGGGAATTATCCGCCCGGTGCGGATGGACACACGCACCTTCTCCCCCTCTTCCGTGAACCGCCACTCTACCTCTGTGGGTTTCCTGCACGGGAGCAACGTGGCATGTAATAGGACACTGAATTGAAGAATCACTGGTGATGAGGTTCTGAGGTCATTTTTAAATTCCCACTGGAAATCATGTATTGTACAGTACTCTGTGAATATCACAATAAATAACAGCTGACTGACTGCCTCATTTGCTTTTCCTCTGAGCTCTTTTCTTTGCACAGGTAAGTGTTGTTCATACATTCAGCATCAATCAATCAAATATAACCCCAAGGCATTGCCACAAAGCACATCACAGTAACTGAGGGAAGTATTTATCAGAGAGCTGACCTGACTGATTTGTAAATATATATATCTCAGGTACAAAGTAGCCTCAGAGGGCAAACCACTGCCAAGAGATCAATAAACAGTGATAAACAGAGGATCTGCCATTTTATTGCGAACAAAAAACTGAATGCAGGGGGCAGCCTGGGTCTGGAAGCAATGCACTATGCCCCACTGCCTCTCCTCTGCTGTCAGGTGCTGAGTAGGGTGATACCAAAGGACACCCCCCCACTGCACAAACTCACTCTGAGTGTGGAACAGCAGCAGTGCTGGTACAAACACACAATCCTTCCATCACAAACTGGAAGTGCAGAAACTGAAGTACAGACGATGAAAATAATGCAGATGCGATAAGTTCCAGTTCAGCAGACTCCAGCATGACTTACCGGTCAGTGGGATCAACGAGAGAGATGTCTTTGAGCAGCAGAGGGGCTTCGCTGGGGACGTAGGTGCCCCTGTAGTCTGCAGACTTCCCTATGTATCTGTAATGCTGAAAGGGAAAAGGCAAGTTGATGCCAAAGATTTGCCCTCTACCGACAACAACTTCAGCACCAAGTCCCCAGCAAACAACCACATTTAATGCAGGGAATCGATCATGGCTTAGGTCAGTGTTCCTTTTTTGGGTATATAAACAACTGCACTTGGTTAATTAATACATTAGTTTTGAGAATTACTTTTAAGGATTTATGATGAAAATGAAATAGCGAAAGTGTTAATTTGTACGCAACAAGCAGTTATAAACTGCCTTCCTGGCTGCCACTGACTCAGCATGTGGCTGGCACATTCCCTGGCTTGATTTCATTCTGAAAGCAAGCAAACATTTTGGCTTTTCCAGACAACTTCCAGATTAAAGCACATTAAAAAATACAATTGTTTGGTAAACTATGGAAAATTTCTTTAAGGAACTGGTCCAGCAAAATGAAGCACATGGCAGGTGTGTCAGTGTAGGGTCATTGATATGCAGGTGTTAACTGGTTTGAACAGCTAGATGTGTGCCACTGCAATACACTGTGTGGGCCTAACTGCTGGAGGCTTTTGTCTTTACCGTGTTGAGTCCCTCCAAAATGACCCAGTTGCGGTTCCGAAACACTTGTATAACCTTCCCCTGCTTCCCCTTGTCCTTCCCAGAGAGGATCTCCACCTGAACGGAATTAAAGACAGTTCTGTAAATATCTCAGTAGTGGTTTCCAGTAACTACACTGGCCTGCTGTGTTGCAGACCACACATGGTCTCATTTTTTCTCCTTTGCTCTCCTCATGTTTAAATGTCCTATGGATTCAGGTAAAGGGACCCAGTCCATCTATGCCAAATCAACTGATTCAGAGCAGTAACTAAAATCATTAAAAGGTCACATTCAGTGGTTTTGGTAAAGGCAAGGATATCAGATTCTACTGTTCCTGTCTGCTACGGAATGCTAGCATTCACTTAAGAGGGAAATATGCCAAAAGGTTTGATTATTCCACAGAATGTATTTTAAGCTGATAGAAGGCCACCCTAACCACATCATTCTGTCTATACTCCAGTCTCTAGACTGGTTTTGAACACTCAGACACACATCAGCTGTATCTGCTTCAAATAAAGATTCTGGTAAGCTATTCTTTACATTAATAACTCTGTGTGGGGGAAAAGTACTTCCTTGTGTCAGTATGATTATGTATGTAATTTTCACCTTTATCCTTTTTTTCTGAATTCAGCTCAAAATTGTTTTGTTTTAGCTTATTAATCCCTTTAAAAATAGTTCAAAACTCAATCAAACCCCCGTTCACCGTCTTTTGCGGATGGTGAAGAGAATAACTGTGTTTAGTCTCTCTTGATAACATGTATAATTGTTACCTCAGTCACTTTTGTTGCCCTTCTTTTTACTTTTTGAGAGCTTGAATGTCGTACTTGTCCTGTGATGCATACTACTACTTACTTTTTAAAAACTCATTTGATTTTATTTCCCTTTTCACTGCTTTAGCACAATCTCTAGATCCAAAGAAACCAACAGTAGGTCAGCTATTACATGGAACAACTATTTCAGCCTAACAAAGAAATCTTTAGTATGGATCTTTTATTAATGTGGTTTCTAAAGATATACACACCTGCTTTAATGTATAGTCTTAAGTCTGGGGGGGGGGGGGGGGGTATCCATTTCTATTCACAATTCAAGGTAAAATTGATTATGGTAAATCATGAATTATAAACTTTTTTATAAACTTTATTATCAGTTTGGCTAGACAAATTGCAGTAGACTGAATGAGCTCCTTTAATGAAATGGATTTGGAGAGGAATCAGTTTCACTTACTGTGTCACCCCTGAAGACGTTCCACTCTTCGTGAGGAATACGGTCGACAAACACCTTCCTTCTTTGTTTGCCTGGAGGATTGAGTCTTTGTGCAGGAATCGTCCAGGGACGGTTTGTGCCGAAGCGGTAGCCCGGTGGCACTTTGACCCGCGCGGCCATCGCTAGCAGCGCCGTTAACCGCATTCTCCAAGCTGCATGAGAACACGGTCATACAGCATGTTTATATTTCTATGATAAACTACCATCCTATGGTCTGACATCAAATGGGCGTCCAGAAAACGACGTAATCTACATAGAAGCGATTAGGGTGCGACTCTTCTGCACGGAAAAGCCGTGACTTGTTACTGTGAATCAATGGATGGAGCAACTCGTGCTCCATCAATCACACTCAATTGTTCATAAAGGATTTTGACAATTCAGCATGATTTCACATTCACATAACTCACTTTTAGTCGATGTAGAGACATCGATGTTTTCAGCAACTTGATAAGGTAATTTGAAACTTTACTACTTGAAATAATGGACCTGTTATGCGATTGAGGTGAAGCACAACGGCATGCATTTACGCCGTGGTTACCTTATTTACAGATACTGACCGGCTAGACTTTTTTTCTGGCTATACTAGTGGGAAAAGATTAGATGTCATTACCAAGCCTATAGCTAACGTAGCTAAGGAGCTAACAAAACATTAAATAAGAAATTGACTACAACTACCTTATTCGCTTTACCACCTTTACCAAGTAAAAGCGATGTTGAAGCAGCATAAGATATTGAATTAAAAATTTCAACGAGTAGCGACCTGAAGTCAATTATGTTGATAGCGAGCAAGCTAGCTAGCGTTTGCGTTCATCTACATACCTACTCAAGACGACACGAAAATAATGCAATAATATATTCCACGTATATACTGTCGTTGCTCTTACTATCACTAAAAGCACATATGATAAAATATATAAATCTGGGTTGGTAGCTAAAGGCTTAGAATATAGACATTACCTTTCCGTCAAGCTCCTTTCCAATGTCACATCACATGTATGAAGACTTCAACTCTGACCTTTCACCTTGTGTGTGGAAATCCTTTCAATTTTCCTCATCTTCAGCTCAGATAGAAAGGCTAGTTAGGTAGCTAGGCGACTGATTAAACAGAATGTCGTAGGTTTTCTTCGTTTAGATAATAAAACAAAAACATATTCAAGTATGAATGATGAACCGGAAGTATTTTTAGAAATAACTTGTCATGGCGCTGCCTTGCCCGTGGGCAGTTACCGTCAACATTGCGCGCCGCGTTAAATAGTACACAATGACTTTAACGTCCACGTTTTAAAATGCAGCAATTTTATCCGTTGTGATGAATATTTAAATAATCATCAAAACATCACAAGGAATATATAAATTTGTGTTACGTAGGTATTGATCTATCGCTGGATAAACTTAGAAGGCGCTTCTGCAGGGATGTACATATATTGAATGTTTTCATTACGATAGACGTAAATATAGCTCCAGGTAGCGGTTTTCAGTCCGTTAAATCGGTTTGCCCGTCGCAGTCAGCAAGAATTTCAGTTCTAATCCAGACCGGCATTAACGTTCCCCGGTCTTATGTGCTTGTGTTCTTACCCAAGTAGGCCTTTCTCCTGTTTTTGATGGCATCCTGTGTTCCTTCTTGGCTCCTGCCAACAGTCCACTCAATCAAAGGAGAATGTCACGTTTGTACTCATGCTTTCTCCTTCTGTCTCCTATACTTATTTAGCCTGATTCTAAGACAGGCCATTTTTATTAACTAGGATTTATGACACATATTGGTCAGGGGAACATATAGTTTGCAGTGTGGTGCATTCACCTCGTCAGGTTTTAGAAATCATTTCACATTCATACCACGTTACCAAATGCATCATTAACTTAAATACTTTTAAAACCAAGAGAGAGAATGCATTGTAAACAAAAGTACATTAGGAAATAACAGAGGCTACAGTGGCTAGGGATAGCATGGTCTTTTGAGCAAATCTGTGAAGGATGACATGCCTGTTAAAGTATATGGTGTAGAATTCCTTTCTAACCTCTCAGGCCTTGCAAACCTGAGCTAGTAGATTATTACATTATTATTATTGGCATTTAGCAGATGCTCTTACCCAGAGTGACTTACATCAGTTACAATGTTATCCATTTATACAGCTGGATTATTTTGCTGAGGCAGTTGGGAGTTAAGTACCTTGCCCAAGGGTACAACAGCAGTGCCCCAGCAAGGCATCAAACCGCAACCTTTTTGTCACAAGTTCTGCTCCTTAAACACTATGCTACACTGCCACCCAGTACTCTGTAGTGACACTGAAACGTCTTGTAAAGTGCCTACTTAACTGTTGAAACTGTTTTCTTTGACTTTAAAAAAGCTTTCTGTGGGAACAAGCCATGCATTAGTGTCGTGCCACTGTTGTTGGAGTGCCAGTCAGTCAAATACCATACCTCTAGCTTGTTCTCAGGAGAATGAGTGATTCACTTTAAACTGTAACATGTAGCAATATCTAACAGGTGCTTGAAATTAATTTCAGTTTGTATAGCAGGAACCCATACACATTTATGGATGAATCATAGGCAGTGTGTGGCTTGGCACACCACATTCACACCTGTTATTAGCCCTTGCAAGGCTGATTTCTAAATTCATGGTACATCCCCCTAAACATTTTCTTTTTGATGTTTACAGTACAGTCCTACAGTAAAGAACAAAGACACAGAGAGGAGGGTGAGTTTCTTAATCAACTTGTTTTATTGTTTTAACCAAATGGACTGAAGGCTACAACAGAACTAGGCTGAGAGCATAGCGGAGTATCATTCTGCATATGAGGAAAAGAAAGGCATTTTTATGTCTGCATTTTCCCCCCACTACTTTAACAAGGCTCGAGGGAGGGCATGGGAACAATTCAATGATCAGGCTACAAAACAGCATTAAATTATGTCGGTTGCAATGTTTCCAAAAACAAATCCCTTAAAAAAAATGAATTTGCCATCCTTGATCATCAAAAGTCATGCGGTCAGTCAGTATACAATGAAGGAAGTTTTAAAGGGGAAAAAGGGACAGCAGTGTTGAAATTCAGTGAAATGAAAGCCTTGAGCAAACGAGTGGATTTGGGGCTAGGCACCAGTCAGTACACCCCAAACAACACACAGGGAGGGACCTACATTTAGGGACTCCCAAAATAGCATAAATCACACCCATGATGTTCATATTACAACAACGGTGCATTTCTTACACAAACACACACAAAAAACAAACGTCATTTCACTCACATCAACACTCGAAACAACAGAACCAATCAACCAATCAGAAGGCTCTCTGTTCAATTTGAGAACACAAAAACATTAAGACACTTTGCTTTGATTTTGTCAACACGTTTGTAACAAATGGGACAAAGGCTTTGGCATTCTTTTAATAAATCATTGAGATATAACTTGGGATAACTTCCCCAAAGGTTAGTGCAGGCTTCAAAAAGCACTTTAAAACAGTAAACTCCACAACCAGCAAATAACATTAGAAAATGTATCAATGGGGTGACATTCAGTCAACTTGATTGCAAGTGTATGTATTAAGGACCAAACCATTTTGCTGTAAAACCTGTGTATGAATGATCAAGTTACTGAGAGGGACAACAAACAAAAACAATGAGAAAAAAATTGTGAGTGTGTACCCTCTAAATGGACACTTTTCTTTTTGAACTTTGCTGCATTTTTTTACATCATGAAATCATCTGTTACATCTGTAACTCGCAGTGTGTGCGGAACCTTGAAAACCTCAACTTCAACATTCAGGAATGTTTTTGTTCGTTTTCTCTACACAAGGACTTACTCTTGATGTTTGACTGAATCCACAATATCGCTTCCTTGAAGTTAAGTGGGTTTACAGGAAAAAGGGCTTTGGCAGTCAAGTTTATGTTCTTATATTATTACGGTAAATAAAGGATTAATAGCATGACACCAATGCGATCTAGATGTCATTTACTGACATATATCTTGGAACATTTGGTCATCTCTGGCATGCCATTTAATATTAACAATGCGATCTGCCCAGTGTGTAGACAGCTATGCACAGTTAAAGCAAAAGATTTTAAATGCTGTGCAGTACACCATTCATGAGGAAAAAGAAATCACTCTAACCCAAATCAGGTCAAAAAAGGAAAAAAAATTGGAGACATTATGTATACATCTTGAATCCCAGAATTCTATTGCAGGTTTGTTCATTTTCATAAAGCACAACAACATAGAGCAATTAGCTAATATATATCAAACTAACAAATTCAAACTACAAACAGATTCAAATAGGATAAGCAATGGAGTGATTTTTTTTTTCAAATGGAATAACATTACCCATCCTGTAATTGACATTAAAATTTTTTTTGTTCTTTTGAATTAACTATTGAAAAGAGAAACAGGCAGGTGTTCAGTCTTAATTAATGTGTGTTAACACCTAGTGGCCAAACTTTGTAATTGCACTTAAAAAACAATACACCCCTTTTCCCAAGGCTAAAATGTTCATCACTACTGTATTATATCTGGTCTCTGCAACTCAGTTTAATTGTATCCCAGATAAACAACATCCAATACTGGCATGAGTTTGTTTTCACTTTGACAATATTTAAGTTCTTCACATATGTCTCCGTTATTTAAACTGCAGAAACCTAGACATTCTGCTGCTAATTCTTTAAATGCTCAGTCTCCAAAAATGCTTGGTAGTACGGGGTGGCCTCAGAAGCCAAGGTGTTAAGCGCTGTCTGTCAAAGCCTGGGAAAAGAGACAGAATATATTAGATAACCGAGAGCTACAAACATGCCAAATAAAGCTGCCAAGTCACAGAGTGATGCTCTGCTACACTCCTTGCCTTCTCTGGCATGCTGTAGCCTCTGCCAGACTGATAGCAGAAGAACTGAACCCTATTTTGCTCCCTGCAAGACCCAGCCCCTGGCTTAATTCCAGGTGTCTAGTGGTTTACTGTCACTTCAAAATTAAACATGATGCATGGTTTAACCATGCATATGCATTTGGGATAAGTCATTTAACATCACAAGTTTATTCTGAAAATTTCTTAACTGGGTCAAATGCATGTTAATGTGAAATCTACACATAATACCAGTAAGCAGTCACAGACATTTTACTGCAGTCACGCATTTTCTAAGAACCCCTGAGGTAGCTAGCTACATGGTACAGTTTGTCTCCCACAACACCTATAGCCAGCCACTGATGGAATCACAGTTCAGAGGATTTGGACAGAAAGATAGCTAACTGGAAGCCAAACTGTGAGCCAGTCCGAATTAGCACCAACTTGGTACAGCCAGGACATATTCTCCTTTGCATTGCTTTTCCCTTACTTACTAGCTAGGTAGTGAATTATTGTTGTAGAGGATAAGTACTGAATTTAGCTAAGCTTGTGTTTTTGTTTTTTGGCCATCTGAATAGCAAAACAGCTACTGGATCACATATGTTTGCTACCAATGTGTAAAGCCCTGTTAAATTTTAATCAATAATCAAACCACCCCATCAGCCAGAGATATACAGCGTTTACACTGACATAAGAATGCCTACAGAGGGGAAGAAAAAGATGCAGCAAAAGTTGCTTTAAGATTGTATAATTGTGAATGCATCCCTACTCTACCAGTTAGAGGTGACAGCCCAAAATATTTCAGGCATGTTTGGATGGTGCTTACCCACATAAACTCATTTTTCTGAATTCATACCAGCCAAATTAAATTAAACTGTTGGTTATGACTAAACAACGTGAATGTGAATCTACTGACAAAAGAGCAGTGTCCAGTTAAATCGGACACCAGCACAAACCAACCAACTGGCCTCCCTTCCTTTATCATTTTTGGCAGTTATCACTGAGTTATCACCACTGTTAACAGTGTCATGAATGCATGTAAAACAATAATACTTTGATAAATATGCCAGTATTTTTAGCCTTTATACTGTCTAAAATATGGAAAACTGCAATCTAATCACTAAACCATCATTATACAGGAGACCGGGTCCTTGTTGCTGGTGTATGATGGGTCAAATTCATAAAAATGATATGCTGTTTGGACTAAGAACCTTTTGCATGGATCATATTGCAAAGACTCCATCCAACACTGCAGCAAAAAAAATCAATACTGTCACAAGGTCACATCAGTGACAGCTGCTGCACACTTTAGCAGCAAGTATGAGTCTCACAAACAGGGTCTAAAGGTCCAGTACCTTTAAGAGGCAGCCAATAAGTATTCATTCCCTCACCTTCTCAGCTGTTAATTGGCCCTCAGTTGGCAGGTTAGCCTGGCCTGCTGGCTTTGATTCGGTGGGTGCAGCTGCAGCAACGGGTGGAGCTGTCTCAGTGGGCGGGGCTACTGGGTCAGGCATTTGCTTCCCCGCATTATCATTGGGCTTCTGCTCGGTGCAGTCTCCACCCAGCCCTTCAGTGTCAGGTGTCACTTTCGTCTCGCCCTCCCCTTCAGAATCCTTAGGCCGTTTTGGGGATGTCTATAAAGATAACACCAGAATTAAAAGCAGGCAATCAATAACCTTCCTCTGTAAAGTGGTGATATTTGAGAGTGTATAAACTGGTACACAATGTAAAAAATTAAATATATGTATAATGGCAGAATAAGAATGTAAAAAAGCACTGAAATGCAACAGAAGGGAAGGGAAAGTACAATGTTTTCAGGTAGATAGCACAAAAATCGTCTTATCAAGACAGCTTGTTCCTGCATTCGGCTGTAGGATCATGTTTGTGATAATGTGAGTGAACATTTTATGAGGAAGGTGATTTTATGACATGATCAAGAAATTGCTAATAACAGAAACAGAGTATTCTGAGCTACTGAGTGCTTATTTCTCTCAACATGAGGAAAACTGCAAACCATTTGGCATATTACAATAAGCATATCTTCAAACAGTTAAAGCTGGTCAAGATTAAGCCAAAGTGTTTTGTTTTGAATTACACACAAGCCCATTTTTTGGATGAAGACATAAATTTCAGAGGGCTCCCAACTTTTTATACTTTGCTAAGCCCTCAAATACACAAACTGATTAACATAATCAGGAAAACTCCACAGCCAGTTGAATTAACAATAAAAATAAATCCAATAATCTCAAACGGCTTTAAACAACAGTTCGGTACACAGGTACACAGCACGTAGTGGTTGATATTGATGTTACACCGTACCTCCAACGAGTCCTCCGCTTTCCGCTTGGCTCCTCCCTTCTCGTTCTTTTCGTCAATGACAAGATTGCCCTCATCCTCGTCGCTGCTGCCATCTGCAGCCCCCTCTCCTTCCCCCGGGCCCCCTGCCGGCTCCCCTGTACTTTTCGGTGTGGCCTCCTTTTTCTCTGGCTGGAGAGAAGGAGGGGGGTGACAAAGGGAGACAATGGAAGAGAATGCATAAAAAAGGAATTCCATCTGCAGTTAAAAGGCAGGCCCTGGCAGGTACAGCTACGCAAACAAATTACAGAGAACATCAACTCCGTCCGCACACAGATGCTTCTGCGTGCTCTTCAACAGCGTTTTCACACTCACCTCGTACCCTGCAGCCTTCACTGTGGGGTTGTTCTCGATCTCCCAGAGGCCGTCGCTAAAGCCTTTCCTCTTGGTAGGCTTCCCAAACTTCTCCTTGCACTCCTCATATGGAAACAGGTCCTTGGGCCCCAGGAACGCCCTGACGGGACAGGGATTGCAAAGCACGTTGCACACAGGCAACAATCTTACACACGAGACTTACTGTTGGACTATGACTCCATTCTAATCCTGGGAACGTGCAGACTGGCTACCTCACCTGAAGCCCATAACCACATGCAATAACTTGTGAAAGGTTAACCTGGTTCAATCCTGATGGCCCATAAAATATCTATACTGTATATTGAAATATATTTTACATAGTGATTTTTTTGGCTCAATAAATATATTTAAAATAGGAAAATTATCACTGAATTGGTATGCTGCAACATATTTCCACATGGGGATAAACAGCTACATCATGGAAACTGTCCTGGGGGACAGACATCCAGGGCAATAGCTATAGAACTCTGCCCTGCATACACCATGTACTCACGTCTCGTGGGTACCAAAGAAGAACACTTGATACTTGTTGGAAGGGGACTTGACCGCACCTTCTGGTGGCTCATCAATCTGTGAGATGGACAAAGAAAAATTTCACATTCAGTCTTTGAAAAACCACACTTTAATCAAGGATGTTTATTTTGAAATCAATGCATACTAAAGACAGCAGTTAGCAATCAAAATCCTTCACCAGTCAGCTGCTTCTGGTTGCAAGATGCACAGCATCTGCTACATCTGATGTTACCATAAGTGTATGGTCTGCCTATCCATCTCTCTCTCTCTCATATAAATATATATATATATATATATATATATATATATATATATATATATATATATATATATATATATATACATACACATATACATATATGTTTCTATATACTTATAACTACAAAATAATAATATATTTAATACATTTCTTTATAGTAAAATGACAACCCAATATGTGAAAAAATGAACCTTTTCACTGTTTTGTTAAAATAAATGAAGCTCCTGCAAAGAAAAGGTCAAACTATTAAGTCTTGCTTCATACTCAATGTGGATTGGATGCATCAATGTAAAATGTGTAAACAGCTGTTCTATATATCAACCATATATTCAGATCCCTAAACTCCATCTCTGCCTCTGCTGGAGCTATAAATATTATTTGATGGCTTCTTACAAACATTCTTGAAGGGACATGGTCTAAACAAAACATCCACAGCTAGCACAGCATCACAGATGGCACCTCTGTCACCAATCGGGCACTATTAGACAAGGAGGAACAGATGACAGAAAAAGTGCAGGAGCAAAATGTCTGGTCATAATGTACAATATCTGTGTAAACACTGGCTGCCTATATTCAAATATGGTGAACTTTGACCTGGTCACTGCCCCAAACTGTCTGAAAGTAATGAGGCAGCAAGTTAACATTAATGTAGTTAGGTGGCCTTTTCATCCAAACAGAAATGGAACAGCATTTATTGCTATTGTGGTAGCTAAAAGCTATGTCTATGCCAACAACAGCGCACATTTCAAAGGCCATTTAAGAAAAAAAAATATTTCTGTTTGACAAGCATGGATTAGCTAATAAACTTGTGAGTGAAGCTAATGTTAGAATGCTACAATGAAATTAATGTTAGAGTTACAGCACAAACGTCTGTCCCTTTTCATTCCACCTTAAAGGAATAAAACAGTTAACACAAAATGATGCTTTGTCTTCCATGCCATTATTTCCACTGCTTATTTATGCTGGACTGCCTGCTGCCATGTTGTTGGTTCACATTTATAGTTTTCACAAACAGCTGTAACCATTTTCTAAATCAGGAAACAACTCAATGTTTTTACTGAGATAGCCATGCGTTTTTATTAGAACTATATCTGTACATATAGGTATGCCATGAATGCCCTAGTGGTTCAACAAAATGAAAACAAACTAATAAAAAAAAAGATCAAGCATCAAATTATGTATTCTCACAGTACAACTACAGTATCCATGTCCACTTCTTCATATGCTCAACTAATTATGTCCTTAGAGGAGTCTTTGTATAAAGAAAGCAAAGACCCTTTGCTTATGCCTCTAGGCAGATGACAAAATTTCAAGGCAGTGAAAACTATTTTGGCACACATTCTTGAATACAACTGCTGCATATTTGCCCAAACTTGTTTTTGATTGGCTTTGATAACTGATATACACCAGGGTGGATCAAAAGTTGTGAGCCTTTTCCAAAAAGACTATCGTTCATCTGCTGCTCTTGGAAGAATCTCCCTGGCACTGGTGCATTATTCCAGGGATTCCCAGCATCAATATGCATTCATTGTAACACAATTAACCCCGGTGTTACCATAATGTCACCACTGGCAAACACTTTTATACCTAAATGTGGAGATTGAAATTGGAGTGTGTGTCGCTGGAGCAAGGGGCAAGGAGAAACAATTGTTTATCAGATACAGTATTTATGAGTAATATTTGTCATCTTTTTTCTATTTTCAAAGTTACAACTGGAACATGTAGAGGATTGTAGCCCTGATAATAGCTGTTACAGGTCTGTTGTACAGGTTTATTGCTGAAACTTGCTGCTTGCACACTGAAATTGTACATCATCTTAATTTTTATCTGGTTGTACGTCAGGTGCATAAAAGTTACAATTTGCCAAAGATTCTTCTAAGCAACTGCAAGTACAAGCTGCAATTCAGCACCTTCAATACACCACCTTCTTGGTGTCAGATTTCAAGAGGCAAACTTATAAGAAAAACACTGCTAACAAACAATGACAAATGTCCGTTCAATAAGAGAAATGCACTTGTACGAGCCGCTATTGAGCCGTGGCAAGTTAATGTACACCATTAAGATAGTTCCAGCAGAAATAGGCTAATCGCATTAACTGTAACTCAACAAGCAGGAAACCGAGACGACAATGGGAGAGTTCTCAGCTCCTGTGATAATATATGACAGCTCACGATAAGGTAAGCTGAGGAACAAGAATGAAATGAGATATGTTATGTTGCATGGTGTCAATTAGCCAGAAAAGCAAAAAGCACCCTAACTGCTGTATAATGTAGTTTTCAAACCATGCAATTTTCAAGAAGTCTCCAAATAAACAGAGACGGAGACCCATTGACATGTAGCAATCCTCTGAAACACACACCCAAAGGGTTGGTAATTACAGATCAATGCTTCTGATATAACAAGAGCTATTACTACTCATGTATCTCAGACTGAATTCCAGTAGGACAAGGCCCTGCACAGACTCAGGGGAGCCTGACCAATCATAAACTCTCAGAAGTGGGTCAGTGGGCCATCAACCGGTCCAGGAGACATGGGTCATGTGTGCAGTGCCGCCAGTCCAGGAGGGTGAGGAAAACAGTCCAACCCTTGTCATCACTCTCCATGACTGTTATTCAGTCAGCCCTCAATGTTAAGCCTCAGCAGTGGCTGGCTTTCATTCAGGCTGGCCATCAAACCACTGATCAGTTAAGGCTGAGAGCCTTTCATTTTTACAGCTGTCTTTGTACCACAGGTATACTGAATCATCTTTCCTTCTGTGTTTTCTTCCACATTTTCTAGGGAGCTAGATCTTACCAAGTTAACGGGCAGAGCTCCAGAGTGGTTCAGGCAGTAAAAGTGCTTGTTTCAAGCACAAGCTAAGCCCTACAGCCCGGGTTTCAAAACTGGCCAACATTCACTGGGAGCCCAGTGGAACAAATTGGCTGTGTACCACCAGAGATAGAGATGAGTAGGTCAGCCAGGGTCCCCTCATCGCTCCGCTGGATTCCCTGGGACTCACATGGGCACCTATGAAATGGTGTCAAGAATAAAGGAACACCTACTCAGAGTCAGGGGGATGAAGCTACCCTCTGATGGAATTTTTACTGCTGGTGTGCTGTGGTTATTGTGTAATAGTCACATGCGTGTATATCGGAGAACTGAACGCACTCTGCTACATACTCCTGTGTAGGTTCAGCGGTTGTCACTATAGTGGTGACGAATTTAAATGGCAACTACTAAAGCTGAGTGACACAGGTGAGCAATGAAAATTCATTCATTCATTTATTTATTTTAAAAATAAAGCTGACTGGCTTAGCTCAGGTTTCAAAAATGCCTAATTTCAGAGGCAAAAACTGTAACTGAATATCCTGAGCCATTTTTATGACAAACTAGCATAACCTTTGTTGATTATCATAAAGAAAAACTATTAGGGCCACCATTGACCACTTCATACCATTATACTATTTAAAAAGTCTGTTTGACAGTTGGAAAATCATTTGAAACCAGTGTGTATAATCAATACTTTGCCTGGCACAAGTTATCCAACAGCAGCAATGAACCTACATTTAGGGCAGAGTTTGCTTTTACACAATGCCACCCGCTGGCATAACACCCCACTCCCCCCCTTCATATCTAGACAAACCAATGAGAGAAGAGTGCAGAGCCGTTATGTCCCACAGCTTCCGACCTGCCCTGCTGGCGCCTGTCCCAGCACCATCTGCGGCTGCCAAATTACGATTACCATCCCCTCCCCTCCGCCTCTCTGCGTGTATGTGGCATCTACCACCAATGCTCTTGCTGCTGTTGAAAGCAGCTCTGAGGAAATGTTCAGGCAACCTCACTGCAATCATAGCTACACACAGACTACCTCCACCCCTCAAGTAAGCATAAAGAAACCCTCATGTTGTTGGGAAAAATGTAAATATCTCTAAAATGTCCACCTTCATTTTCTAATTTCAGCCTCTCAATCCAGTTTCCCACCTTTTTATCCTTTCCCTGCACACATTACATGCACGTTCCAAGCACTTATCTTGGTCTTGCCTTTCAGTTTGGTTTTAAGGAATGGTTTAAATTCCACCCCAACTGATGTGAATGAAAGGGAGCTGCACACTCCACATCTGTGTTCTGATCCAGACAGGGACCTCTGCCAGCCCTTAATCCCGATCCTTTTCTGGTACTGGGAGTAAACTGGAGGACAGCTCTTGCAGGAACATGTTCAAAGCATCACCATATTCAAGCATCCACACAGCAGAGATATTGCTTGGCAGAGATCTATACTGTAACCAAATTGCTGGGTTGTGGAACAGGGCAATAGTGTCACACCTGTGAAATAACCCTCCTCGGCAACAAGATAAAGGCCTGTCCAATCATCCTACCGTGTAATGGCTTAAATTAAACTTTTAAAAAAAGCTGTAACAGTTGGAACTCATGCATTTTCATTTGAAATAGAAGCACCCCTCAGTTTGGGCTGCCCCAGATGAAACTCTTGAGGGGATCATTGTTCCACAACCTTATCCCCCCCACCCCCCCGCTGTGAAATCTGCCAGGAAACTTGGCGGGGGGGCACACCACTGCTCTTGACGGTTGGGCCTGAGTCACTGCATATGCACGGGTCACCCGCCCGTTATGCTTGCGGTCTGCTTCCTTGTGGGCAGCATGCCAGACCTGCAAACAGCCACCGCAGATCACCTATCAGGCTGCACAGAGAGCACTGTGCAATGTAACAGCACGAGGCATTTCCCTAAACTCTCTGTGGAGACAAGACAAACTGCTTATAAATTAAAGGTTAACCATGACATCTACATGAAATGTCATCACTTATTACATTCATGTATGAGAAGGAGCATGTCACTTTTTACATTCCTGCAAAAAAACTAAATAAATGAATATCTGAAAATTAAACCCACTGAAAGTTTTTGGATATCCCAGGAAGTTGCATGGCTAATTTATAAATGTCCAGATGTCCAGCCACGCAACTCAGAGTTTTACAGGGAAGAATCCTACAAGCTCATCAAGTCTTATGTAATGAGTGTAAGACTACAGATGCTTAAGTTCTTAGTCAGGTTGACCCCAAACCGTGCAAAGGTTACATCTAAAGAAACAAAAAGATGATACAGTCTGACTACGGGAATTCACGTGTTACTGCTAACAGCCATACTCGTTTTTAAATCAAATGACATGATTAGTGGTAACCTAGTAGTGGTAGATGTAAATCACCATCTACTAGCAGTGCTTTCTCTTATTACACTTTTCCATTAATTTCAGTGGTTAAACACGTTTTTGTTTGCTTAATACCTTTACTGCATGTTTGGTTATATATAAGATGGACAAAATCGTTACACTTCTGACGTCTGATGTTCGCATGCTGAGCTGGGATCGGGTCCTCCAACAGCTTTCCTTACATCTCCATGCGAGCGCATCGTCCGGATAACATACACTTTGTCGAGGAAGTTCATACATCAACTGTTTGGTAACTGTTTGATACCGTTACGGTTTCCCGCCGACCAGAGTAACTTTCCGCAGTTCACATTCGCCCGCATCAGAAAAAACCAGGCGGACCCTCGATACTTCTAGCAAGTGCAACAATGTGATAGAATACAAGTGTCATAATCGACCACTGGCATTGCCAGTTAACCAGCAAGCTGGTCACATAGTTAGCTCATCAGCTTGGTAGCCGGAGTACTTTTAAGACACGTAGCTAACTAGCTACCACGTTAAAATAACTAACGTTAGCCAACATTAATTAGGTAGACTCTGTCTGTCAAACTTCAGAAAGATGAAGTAAAGAGTTTGCTGTTGTTAAGGTAAAACATAATACACATCTCAGGCAGCTTAGAACGAACGAATGGTTGTCATTTGCCCGCCCAGTTACACAAGCAAACCTAATTTATGTTTGCATGTTTACGTGCTGACATGCCTGAATTAACTGAATGGCCAAACTGCAGTTCTGCTAGCTAACGTTAGCTAGCTTTCTCTGCACCAGTTTACAGTAGGCCCCGTTTTGAACTGAGAGACTGAACTCTCAGTTAGCTAGCTACGTACCATAACTGCTAAAGACACCAAGGCAATTACCTAGATGTGAAAGTTGGCTAAAAGCACCTTCTGTTTCATGAATGACGTTCAATGCTATTTCACAAAATAACTGTCAATAAATACACATTATTCCCGCCCCTACACACAACTCCGTACGAGCGTGCTGCTAACGTTAGCTACCAAGCGAGCTAGCTAGCTACAGACAGTAGTTAGCGTCAATAAACTTTGTGCTGATAACAGGGGTGGTTAGGCCCAAGTCAGATGGCACTGTATAAAACCAGTACAGCAGTGTCAAGCGTACAACAATAAAGTAAGTTAACTACATTAAAATTATGTCATTAAGTTGCTTACCCTCGCTGGCCAGTGTGGATAGCCCTTCATTTTTGCAAACACGAGATCGCCAGGTTTGTATTCTCTTTGCCTATTCGACCTGGGCATATTCTTTTTTCCAATAACGGTAAAAGTAACAGCACTTTCAAAATAGTTTTGAAAAGGCACCACAGAAATATTGTACCGTAAACACAAGATATCTTATTAAATTAGCAGCCAGCTAGCTATCAAACGCTTCCCACATCAAAATAAATCAGGCGCAAAAATGGAAAATGTTTGCGAGCAAGGTTGCAAACTTTGCATAGTCCGCTCTTGCTTGCAAAGTTGACAAGATGCACCTCACGGATGTGTTTTTGTTTTTTTTTCCGTTCTTTTTGTGGGGAATTCCTGGTTCCAGAAGTCTAACCCACTCTCTTCTCAGTCTTCTTGTTTTTGTTTGAAATTGGAACTGCTTCCCTCCTCCGAACAGAGGCACCCCCTCCTGGTTCCTTCCATCGAGGTTGACTAGTAAGGCCTTGACCAAGAAACGGGCTCCATAGTAAGGCATCGCGCATCGATACAGAAACAAAGCGGGTTAAGGTAACTGGCAGGTGAAAACCAGCAGTGGCACGAACTTGATACTGTTTATAGTTTATACTAATTATCACATACACTCTTCAGTCGACGAGTGTAATTTCATCCTTATCCAAGTGCGTCTTCAACACTAACACAATTTTTTCTTTGTAGGCAAAGAAGAATTGTTAACGTTTGTTAGCACATCCTTTTAAATTTTTTGTTCAAGCGTAAGCATTAGGAAGACATGATACAAATCTTGAGTGTCAGAAAGCTCTTCAGTGACCATGATATGGAAACCTTGAAGGGGGTAATGTTATAGAATATAGGCTATATTGGCCTTGAGTAGGTTATTTAAGTATAACCATTTAAATAGAGCTAGCCCAACAATTCCATCCACTCCTTTGTTTATCAAAAAAGGAAGTAACATTCCAGTTACATAAGATGAAATCTTTCTGGCATTAAAGCACATAATTTCTTTGGAAAGTAATTTATTATTATTATTATTATTGTATTAAGATATATTCTAATATTTTAAAATGGACCCAATTGTTGTTTATTTGACTGAGAAAAAAATAACATAATCATATGCCAATAGTACTTATAGTGCAGTATTGATCTGTCTTGGTCATTTCTGTTTAATAAACTGCTTGCATAAAAACTAAATGTCTACATATATTCAAATTGCCTGGAAGTTGTGAAACCCCATTAAAATTATTTATTTGTAGCTGGCATCAGAAGACGAAAAATTGTAACAAAAAGGTTCACGATCCGTTTTAGCCCCTCCTTCACACAAGAGTATCAACAACAGAGAAAATAAACGTATGCCTACATCGAGATCCAGCTCTGCTTCAAAGACATTTTTGACATCTACTAATATAGACTGGAGTGGTATGACATTTGACAGCATGTGCCTTATACTAAGAAATAATACTGTCATGGTATGAATAGCACATTTTACTAATGCAGGCTTTCAAGTGCCAATGGAAAATTTGCAAACAGTGAAACTGTGTAAAGTGGCATTGAAACGAATGGTTCGCTTTCATTTAGCTGAATGAAGCTGCTTCTCAATTTCCTTAAAAATAACAGGCACGGGTTGTATAATTCCAGTCAGGGACTTGGTGGAAAAGCCTTTAGAGTAATGACTGAAGGAGGTTTTCACTTATTTTTAGAAATTATTCATATAATTTGGTTGTGATGACCTTCCCTTCAGTTGGCACTTTGTTGGTTTTTAGCCCAGGGGATCACAGACTTAATTAAATGCATAATCATGCACTGATATAGCATATGAATGTCCTTTTATTGATCAGATTTGTATCTTGAGTGATTAGTAGATAACAATTACCATGAGAAGTCTGCTCAAACACTCACCAGGTGGATAGGCTCAAATGTGGCCATCAGCTCTTTGGTCTTGTGTAAGGGTTTCATTATGCACAAAATTCAGAATAGATCCACTGATCTTTATGCTGTAAGTCGGAAGTTGTCCTTCTACTGTTATGTGGAGCACGCTGTCGCATGGTGTATGGTTTTGATGATATGGGCGCAGTGAATGGCATACAGTGTCCTTGTAATGTATAGAATTTGCACAAAATGTGCAGTATAATGCATTTAAACACAGCCTCTGCATCAACCACTGGAGTGCCTGCCATCTGAGGGGTGAGTTATGCTGTAGTAACTGGTTGCATGCAATTATCTACTCTGCTATGCCAAAGTTAACCACTCTCACAATGTGCAGTATGTAACAATAAGTGTGCATTCGAGACAATCACAGCTGCAGCAAGAGACATTTATCTGCAACTGGTGATATTGCTGTCTGTGCAACAGGAGCTAACACATGTCCTAAGAATCAGCTGTGGAGAATGTATCTGCCAACCATTGCTCCAAAAAGAACATGTACATCTAAACCAGTTCCAACTTTGCTAAATCACATATTTCAGTGTGTTTGTAAGATTCTTTCCAACATATCAGACAGACACAGGAAATTACATCCAGGCTCAATGTATAAAGGTAATGTATGAGTAAAGGCAGTGGGCACATACACTTATCTTGGTTTCATGTTTCACAGAAAATTGACATTAGTAGAGTATTTGTACTGTGCCATGTGTCCCTCTGGCTATATGGCTGAGGCACATTCAATGTAACCTTCTGTGCTAGTCCGTGTTGAGCTTTACGTGCCAGAGTCATCAGCTTTATTTCATTAGACTTGTTTGAGCTTTTTGCTTTCTGAAGTTATTCTAATCAACTGAATCAAGCATTCCAACCAAAATTAAATGGAGCAGTGGTTTAATCATATCATTTTTAAAACAATTAATCCATGAAATCCCTGGCAGTCTAAAATGCATTACATGCCATTTCTGATCCATTCCTCTCTGGCACTATGAATACACCTTTTACTGCGGCTCATCCCTAAGGAACACAAAACAATATTTAAAACGGATTGTTATTCTACGAAGGAACACATTCAATCAACCATAAACACTGAATGAATTCCCCAGTGATATAATCTGGATAGCAAGCGTGTGGGGCCCATTCTTCATAGTGTTCATTTGGCTGGTTGTGTTGATATGATGCAATGCTGAAAGGCACATGTAGACATGCAGAAAATACATTCTGTAGCAACTAACAAAGTATAGAACAGAGAAACAGCAAAAAGGTGACAGACCAGCTCCAATGGCTGTGGTTGTCCATGGTTGTATTTAAGACCTAATGCTGCTCATTGTTATTTTAAGTTATGGATAGCTCATCACATTGTCTGTGCCCATTGTCCACAGATCCACAAACTTTAAAGATCAGAGAATCTGAACAAGATGACACTCATGAACAGAATAATATGAGATCACTGTTGAATAGATTGTATGACACTGTTATGTAATTTCCTTTTAAATCCCTGCAGTCACATTTTCTGCCGAGAAGGAGTCCACATAGTCCGTTACAGGAAGGTCCAAAATAGCCCATTGTCAGACGTTTTCTGCGCTGCTGCGCACGCTGCACAGATGCTGCGCTGCATTGATCCTCCTGAATCCATCTGATGTTTTGAATGCCTCCGTAGGCTCTGAAAGCAATAGCCTACGTTACCCCAAATGTAAACACAACCGTGAATTTACTCATGGTGGAAAGGAATTCTGGATATCTATTACAAAGGGCCGGCAGCGCTTTCACATGGACAGTATGGAAAATATATTATATTCAAATGTGGAAGATATTACGACGGAACAACCAGTTGCGGCCTAGCTAGTTCGCTAGTAAATTAGCTAATCCCCGACCTCAATTTGAAACCAAAACTGGATCGCAGTACTCGTCTGGTGGATTTCGTTCGCACAAAAAGGAACCAGTAAACCGACAACGCTGTCACACGGTTATTTTATCTTTCGATAGCAACTGAAACATACAAAGCAAGATAACCTAAATTAACAGTAATTGTTAAAGGACAACTGGGTTGTTAGGTTAGCAAGCTGGCTAGCTGCACGACAGAACGAGGATTCGTACTGGAGACATGCAAAGACCATTTGCGCATATAGTCAGTTAAGTACAAAGCTATACGTTAAACATTTCAATGGTTTGTTAGTTTAGACGTATAAGATGAATTTTGTGCAGGAAACTTGGTTTCACCCGGAATTCTAGCCACCTAGTATTACCATTTAGTTAGCTAGCCAGCTATAATTGTATAGTTGGCGAGTTAACTAACGTTAGCTACCTTTTCTCCTCGAAAGGAAACTAGCTCCCACGTGGATACACGTGAAAGTGACAAGAGTGAATTTTAAATATATATATTTAGTTATATGCATTCTAGCTAACGCTAGTTGCAGTTAAAGTGAGTCATGTCTCTAGTTGCATACGGTAGCAGCGATGAAAGCGACACTGAAGACACGCCGGTATCTTTCGAAAAAGGAGGCAAAATTTCAGGACTTTTTGCAAGCCTCCCTGCTCCAAAGGGATCTACAGAATCTCCGGAACCAGAGGGTCTGAAAAGTACTGGACCAAACATTGGAATAAATCTCCCTCCCCCGAAAGATAATGCGCGTAATTTCAGTAGCTCTCAGCGATCATCCTCATTCTTATCAAACACAGAGCCTAAGCAGAATTTGGAACCCAAGAACGAAGAGGAAACGGCCCCGGGTTCAAGAGGGTTACTGTTAAATTTACCGAAACCGAAGAAGCGCACAGAGCCTGTGAAAATTACCATTCCAGAACTTCGGGGAGGAGACGTGAGTGCCAAGACAGTTTCGTCTTAAACATTCTTTTCGTAATTCTGGTGTTTACAGTCGCCAAGCGTTGACTAATGTTGTGCCATGGTGGCGATGAAAGATGCTGTAATATAAGGGTTAAAATGCCTCTCTGTGGGCTTCACCACCCATCACCAAATTTATGTGATGTTATGTGATGTAAGTCCTCACGCTTCCAGCAACATTAGAGGCAACGATCACACTATCACAATAGCAGATTGTCCTGTAAGTGTTTGAATGAAGATCATGTTACTGCCGGCACCTGTCCAAACTTTGAACATACAACAAGCTCGTTCTAAATTTAAAAACCCTCGTGGTCACTGTGTTTCACAGGTCTCTTGATTTCCATATGGTTTATCTAGTGTTTGTCATCTTTTCAACAGTCAGACTCAGATGAGGATGAACCAGTGAGCAAAAAAGTTCCTACCCAGGTAAGATTAAAAAGAGACTGTTTTGCAAATGCTGTTTTGTGAATTCCTGTACTCTTTATTTGAGGGAGCTAAATCAGTGGCCTCCTCCTCTCCAGGTCTCCATCAGTAAATTTTAGAATGCAATATTAAACAGTCCAGGGTCTTCTGTTCTGTTTTTGGAGCATGCATTCACAATGGCTGTGTGCTTTGTTTATTTGAAGCTGACGTGATTACCTCTGTTGCTTGTTGTCAGGCCTCGGGTGGTGGTCTCTCCTCTCTCCTCCCACAACCACGAAATCTGGTTGTCAAAGAGACCCAGCGGGCCTTGGTTCCACATGCCCTCACCAAACGCCCTCAGGAGCCGAGGGCCCCCGCCCGTCCTGCCGGTGTTGCACCGACCCCGGGTGCCAGCGCCTCGCCCTCCGCCATCAAGGCTGCCGCCAAGTCAGCGGCTCTGCAGCTGGCGCGGCAGATGGCGCAGGAGGAGGAGGGCAGCGACGAAGATTTGGCCCCCGAAAACTACTTCTCTCTCCCTGAGAGCTCTCAGCCTCCCCCTGTCCTCCCCACTCCAGAACCAGACCCTGCCATGGCCTCTGAGCTGCCCCCTCCCCCTGGGACAGAACCGCCTTTCCAGTCAGATGCCCCCCTGGATTTCGCTTCAGTCCCTCAGAATTACCCAGGTGCTAGTGGGGCCTGGGATGGCCAGCAGCAGGAGTCGTTCTACCCCCGGTACCAGGACCCTGCCAGTCACAGCCAAGGGCAGGAACATTTCTCTCAGGTAAGGCATATCCAAAGGCGTTATGACCGTATGTCACGGATTTTAACCAGCTCATATTCTGTGTAAGCATATTGGCCATTTGACTCCATGCGCTTTGAGCTGATATCTCCATAAATGCGTGCCTGTTGGAGGAAAAGTTACAGGTAGAATACTGGACAACAATGACTCATTCAAGTAGTACATGTGTCTTTAACAACTCAAAATTAGAAGAATGTTTGAAGATATTTCCTTATGGCTTGTATATTACATTACCATGAGGCATAACAAACAGGCAAATGCAGCATGCTTTTCCCCTGAGTTTACAGATTTAAGCAAGTTCTGTTTCTTTTCAGATTCTTCACATATGTATGTGCATGGCAGTAACTAAAATTAGCAAAGAATATTCTTTATCTACATTATTGTTTACAGAACATTTTTTCTTCTGTATTGAGCATCAGTTCATGTGAAGAGAGTTTTTACAGAATTATTTACTGCAGGTACCATCTAACCTAATGTTTCCCATTGGCCAGGACTACTACAGCGGGGGCTACTATCCAGAGCCTGACCCTGGAGTGACAGAGACGGAAGAGCCTGGATCCTCATCTCTTTTCGATGATGAGGCGGTAATGGGACTCCGCCTTTAAGCTCCTTATGCTCAGCTCAGACAAGACGATATCCCTCTTTTCCTTTCTTAGCACAGGCCCGAGATTTTCACAACAGGGAGTGGAATAATACAATGGAAAAATTCATGACCCCATTGAAAAAAAATTTCCCAGCCTTCTGTTTACGTATAGAGACATGTATAAATATGTGAACATAGGTGTGTGGTTTGTGAATGATGACAGTGTCATTTGTTTGACATTGATTGCACACCAAATCTTGCTCTTTTTTACAGGCGTTTTGACCACCTTGTTTCATTTAGTTTTGTCTAGCTACACCTGGGATATAGCTTACCCACAGCTGCAATAGAAATGTAGCTTAGAACAAATTTGAGAATATTCCCTCTGACTGCCATTTTGAATGCAGAAAAATTTAACATGACTGAATCATTGATGAAATTTTAAAAAATGAAGGAATCATTCAGTACAAGGTTTTAATCACTCTGATTGTCCTTGTCATTTAAATGCATAAGGTTTAAATTGCAGGCCGTACATAATTGTCCTGGGAGGTCAAATGTGAGTAACCTGTACAAGACCTTATTTATTTGTTCAGCAAACGCTTGTATCCTTGGCAGACTATAGTTTACATTTTTACATGTTAATACAGTTGAGTGTTTACTGAATCAGTTCAGGTTTAGTGCCTTTCAGAAAGGGAACAACAGATTTGAAGTAAATTGCATTCACCATCTAAGTTTGGGAATAGGAGTCTATTTCCTTAAACTATGCTGTACCACTACCAAAACCAACTAGTTAACACAAAGGAGCCTTATTTGCTCCTCCCTCCCTTCTGTGATGTTGTAACATTACCAGAATGTTACAGCAGTGTTGTCACTACTGCGTGAAAGATGGAAGTCCTGTAAATAAGTGAGGCCTTATAAATCCTATGGTAGGTAGAGCTGTCATGTGGTGTCAATCACTTGTTTGAATGAATCAGAAGGCTTTGCTCTCCACAGATAAACCGTCTGATTGGTTCAGGAGATGTGTTGCTGGTGACACATGAACACTCCACCCATTTTGGGATTCATGGAATCTCTGTTTACCTCCACTGAAAAAACAGGTCATAACTCACAGCACTGGGGTCCCTTTTTACTCTCCTTGCAGTTCCGTCGACTTCAGGGGAAGCGGAACCGGGGCAAGGAGGAGGTGAAGTTCCTGGAGATCAAAGGGGATGACCAGCTGATCGGCAGCCAGCAGTGGATGACTAAAAGCATGACGGAGGAGAAGGAGCAACGCAAGTCTTTCAGCAA
Source organism: Megalops cyprinoides (assembly GCF_013368585.1). NCBI lineage: Eukaryota > Metazoa > Chordata > Actinopteri > Elopiformes > Megalopidae > Megalops > Megalops cyprinoides. Next base: position 13,091,002 of record NC_050603.1, read on the forward strand.
GGTGTGTGTGTGTGTGTGTGTGTGTGTGTGTGTGAGTGTAAATGTAAAGAGGGGGGCTCTGCTCACCTTTTAGAGAGTTTGTAACATCAGTGGGGGAAAATTTGCATTCATTAAGCACATGGTTTGCAGAACATGAGTTGAGAGGGAGAAGGTTACACAATAAGAAACCGCCTAGGTTACTGTGTCCAAATCCTGGTCCTGGAAATGGGGGCTTTCCTCCAAACATCTTTTAAATATTAGTTTGATAAATCTGAAAATTCACAGCACTTCTGAATTTTTGTACTTGTCAAAAGTTATATGCTGTTGTTAAGTTTTCTCTGTTTTGTTTTCAAATGACTGTAGGGCTGTGTCTGTGTTTTTTCACTTGGTTGTGGCTCATTCTGTGGCTCCCTCTCACGCTGCTTCTGTCTCTACAGAAAAAAGGAGAGCAGCCTACAGGACAGCAGAGGCGTAAGCACCAGATCACATATCTAATCCACCAGGTAAGGGCACGGGGCATTATGAATACTTGATTTTGCACTCAGAATGCGAATATTGTGGATAATGTTACACCTGAACAAACCGAAGGCATTCAAATTCGGACCCTGTCTTGAAGCAGTGGGTTGGCAAACATTTTTCTTTAGCAAATGCATTCTGCGTTATTGTTATCCGTGATTGTTGTACCTCCACCTGTTGGAGGGGAAATGTAAAACACTCAGTTTTCCCAAGTACTGTTACTGTTAAAATATGATTTCTTAAGTATCAGAAGAAATAATCGCTAGAATCTTTGCTAACATGGTGTTACTTTATGCTGTTTAATGCTCAATTACAGAGGAGGGCAGGGCTTTTGTACTTGCAGACTATTGCAACATGACCTTGCAGCATCTTGCCTTTTCAAGTTTCTGGCATTAACTTTGACCTTTTCCCCCAACAGGCCAAGGAGAGAGAGCTGGAACTGAAGAACAGCTGGGCAGAGAACAAACTGACCCGCCGACAAACACAAGCCAAGTACGGCTTCTAGTGGCTGTTACTGCACAGGGAGGCAGGTCAGAGGGTGGTCTATGGCAGGGGTGCACAACCTTTCTTTAATTTTTTTTTTTCAACAACAAAAGCAAGTTGTGGCTTCAGACTAGCAAAGGGTGACATATCCCCCCAACACTTGTGTGTACCACCTTACTGAACATACATTTATACATGTTTGTGAGAGATTTTGTGTGAGGAAACCTGAAAAAGCAAGAGTGTTTTTACAAAAGGGATATTAAAATAAAGTAACTCCGTGGGATTTAGTGTGATGCCAGCTTTGATGATGGTGTAAAGCTCAAATGTGGTGTTGGCTGCTCTGAGCGCTGTGTACAGATTGTCAAGAGCAAGTCTTGTATACATATGATTTGTGTTCAGCCTCACCAGGGAGCGCTTTTGCCTTTACAAACAAATGCTGCCGAACATCGAATTTAAATGTAGCGTTACTCTGCTCAAATGTGAAAACCGCTTAGTGTTCAGAGGTTGGGCAGATTCAGGAAGAGGTGTTTGCTCGTCAGTACTCTGAAGCATTTGGTCTATTTTGAGGTTGACAATAACAGATATCCTAGTGGCATCTGAGGGAAAAGTTTGAATGTGGATCAGCCCTTCTGAAATTGTGTAACTTCCTGTTTGCTCCAAGAACATGTGGATGGCAGTACCACTCACCTCTTGTTTTAGCTGGCCTCTTATGAGAGGACCACTGGAACCTTCAGCTCAAAATCAAAGGCACACACAGCTTCAGACTGACTGCTGAACTTTTCAGCTTCGGCTTCATCTTCGGACCTTGGTGTCTGGTTTAAGTTGGTTAGGAAAGCCTCTTCCAACCCTGGAATGTTTCTTTGGTGGTCTCACAGAAAGGCCATTTGATTTTTTTAACAGGTAGAGCATCTTTTTTAATAACTCCTTCCACTCATCCATCTCTTAGATGTGATATTCAGGATTTCTGTATGCAATATTTTGAAAAATTCCTGAAATTTCCCGTAATTTTTACTTCGATGAATGAACTCACCAGAGTATCCAGTGTAATCCATTAGTTCTTTAAACTGCAAATACTTTGCAGGCAGCAAGTCCTGTTGATTCAGGGGTGCTAGTTTCTTAAGACAGCCTGGTTCTGTGTGCTTTTTTAAACAAACAATGAAGCCGACAGCTGTTGGAACACCATCTGTAGCTATGGCCACCTTTGAACCCTCAACTTGCTTATCTTCCATGGTTTCATCTGGTGCAGCAGAGAAATCTGCAAGATTACTGGCTTTGCTTTTAATTTGTTCATAGCTTTCATGGGAATATAATCATGTTCATAACGCATCATTGCATGGTCATTCTGGAAGGATTGGGTGTTGTCTCAGAAAGACTGATTTAACTGTGTAGCTTTATTGTTAGGGATTTGATATTTTTTGTTCATGTTTCAACCTGGCAAATATCATATTCCTTGGCAGCTGCTGCATATGAAGTCAGTATTCCTGAGGTCATAGTACTTGATGTCCTTAAAGAAATTTGTCAGTCCTCACGCTGGATTGAACTATTTGGTGGTATCTGCCTTCAGCAGAGATACTTTTCTTCAGCACAGGAGTTCAATGGGAGGATTTTGTCAAGATACTGTTGCTGTTTTGTTGCTTTTTCCTAATGGATGGTGATGAAGCATAAAGTCGTCTCTGTAGTTGCACTGTGCCACTGACTTTACTTACTTTTTAAGTGAATAATATTAAAACAGAAGTGAGCATATGCAGTTGTCAGGAGTCTACTGTACTGTAAGTTGGCTACTATCACTTTAATGTTACAAGAGTGTCTTGGAATACATTTCACAAGGAAGACTGCACTAAAACCCAAACATGCTAAGTCAAAGTGTGCTTGCTTGCCTAGGAAATTATTTGGGACTTGCTGAGAATCAAAAAAAAACAGGGAACACCACTGCCTATGGGCAATATGTTGTGCACCCCTGTAGTATGGTTAGCAGCCTTTAATCTGAACACTCCCCCAAGAACCAGAATGGTACGCCCCAGACAAGTTACCATAGTGCACCTTGTTACACACATCCTTGGAGATTTAGACTTAAGAAGTGTTACTTCCTTTTGTTACCCTCCCTTTCTTGGATTTTTTGCAAACCTGCGCATTATTGGTTTATTTTTCTGTACCATGGTATTGTATTTAGGACTGTTTCCCACACACAGACTCTTGTCATCTGTAAGATTCTGGCTTGGGTTGAAATGTCTGGAGTTGTGACACAATTTTTCAAATGGAATTTGCCAGGGGATGTATAATAAAGTATTTCTTTGAGACCAAATTTTACAGTGTATTTAAACTGTCATTTGTAAGGAATTTCTGTGGTTACCACCTTTATGCTGAAAGCAGCTGTGTGGAATCAACAGTTAAATTTGCCATGACCAATTCAGATCCATTTGCTCCACATTCTCACCCCCAGCACAACCGTGCCCCCTTGCTCCTGGACCTGAGCTGACCAGGGCGTTTGCACAGTACCATCTGTCCCCAGAGACAAATATAACAAGCAAGAACGTTAAATCTAGGTTGATCATGCGGATTATGTTTGCGATGGGCAAACCGATGTGGGCCAGTTTCATTCAGCATCTTCCAGATCACCCGCTTCAGATAGGCAGCCCAAGCCAGCTTGCATCTCACTATTGACCTCCACCAATCTGACAACCAGTCAAGAGCTCCCATAACAATGAGCATGAAGAGGGGAATTGCCTAGTATGAAGCCCTCTAAAGACAGTATCACATAGATTGAAACATATTTCTGAATTTAGGATAGACAACTGATAGTAAGTATATGCCAAATTATTGATGTATTGTTTTTAATCCAATGTAAAATGTCTGATCAAAATGAATAGAGGTGACTTTTACAACCTTTGACACTGTAACATATGAGCTGTACTCAAATCAGTTTGAACGCAGTTGTATTTTACCTTGTCCTTTGTATGACAAATGTGATGTTGAAATAAAAGTCGCTTGATATCTTGGCTTCATATTGCAGGAATGTTGAATCCTGAGACTTCTGTGCATCTTGGTCTTTGTTACTAAGAGTTACTATGGGCAGCAGTTTCTGTTTCAGTCAACTGTGTTAAACTCATTTTTTTCAATGGGTAGCTGCTGGCGACTACTCTTTCCCCAATTACCTCCCAATCAGTATAATGAGGTCAGACAAGGTCTCTTTCCTCTCAACTCACACTTGTCTTTGAATTGAAAAGACAAGTCACATGGGTTATTTTGACCAATCAGAGGAATGCGGTCATATACTGCAACCTGAGGGGTGTGAGAGAGGTGCAACGTCACTTGGAACAAAAAGTAATACAGTTCAAAATTTCAAAAGAATAATTCTCTTCTTTTTCACTTCATTTAAAAGGTTGTATATCAGAAAAAATTCTGGGGAAAAAACACAACTCAGTGGACTCAAATCATAAATGCCGTGGATGCATAATGTTTCTTGTATACATTTTATGCTCAGGTGAAAATGTCCCATTTGCCAGCATAAGAACTATTGTAGCACTTCTTGTAGGCCAGCAGATGGTGCCATTGATGAAGATGGCACAGACATCATTTACTAAGCAAGGGTCAGGCACCAACCCTTTCTTTGCAAGAGGGTTTGGAACATTCCACTTGTGCCATTTATTTGAAAGGGTGCACATGCAGCTGTTAACATTAGGGTTAAACACATTTTATTTGTGGCAAGAGAACTGGCTAAAATGTATTTGAAAGGGTCCACATGCAGCTGTTAACATTAGGGTTAAACACATTTTATTTGTGGCAAGAGAACTGGCTAAAAGCCCCATCTCAACCAGCTTCAGGTGCTGACAAGATTGATTCAGCTCCAGATCATCTTGCAATCGGCGCACTGGCGAGACCAAAGGAGCTGCTGCTCTCTCAGCAGAGCACTTTCTTCCACAGAGCATGGAGCTGCCTGGTACTGAGTCAGTAAAGCCACACCACAGAATGAAGTCAATGAATGAAGTGTGTCTGTAATGCTCTTGTGTAGATAGGGACTGCTCTGTTCATGGAAATGAGTCCATAATCATGCAAATTTTCTTCACCCTAGCAGTTACTACTGGCTTGCTACTTTCAATATGAATTGTGACTGTGATGGTACAGATCATAAATCCACATTTCATAAGTCATAATGACAAGTATCTGACCCAGCTGTATAAACCTGATTTAACAAAAATTTTAAAACAATATGTAACCACTAAGGAGACAAACCCACAATCCCGGTAGGATTCCAGCTACAATGGAAAAAAAAAAAAAATGGAGCCAATGGCAAAAATTCTGGATTTTAATTCCACATCTTTTTACAATCAAAACAAGTGATGAATATTTCATAGCATGTGACTTTTTACAGGTCCATGTGTGATGGTAATGATGACTCAATGTTTCTGCAATCTCCCTTTAAGGGCCTGTCTGGTAATCTGATCTGTTTTATAGGTATGAAACATTTCCATGATGACTGAGAAGGATGAGCTGACTGCTGATGTAATGAACCCAGGCAGATCTGAGCTGCTGCTGTCAGTCAGTGGAGGAAGCAGGAGGAAATAAACCGGAGGAAATATTTTGTAATTTCAAGAACTGCACATCTACACAATCAAATGAAGTATACTTCTAATCTGTGTGATGTCTATGTAATCTCTGACCGCTATATGCACACAAAAAAAGTTCTGCCAAAATATGTCCCTTTCCTCCTACATCACCAGTTCAGAGATGCCTTAGTTCCAGTGACATCATCAGTAGCTGGGCAGGAGGGGGGAGTTCAGCTCTGGGCTGACTGCACTTTGGTGGCATCAAACTGTGGTCACTGAGTTTCAGGCATATTACACAGTATATAAAATGACAGACTTCGACTCAAACACCCTATTAACTCTCAGAGGGTTTTGTGTCATCGGTCCTGCGGTTGTCAGTGGTTGGTGTCACAGGGTTGTCTTTGGTCGCCTCCTCTGGACCGGGTGTTTGGGTGTCAGCTTGGCCCTGGCGCTTTAGCCAGTTCCTGTAGCGTCTCTCGCGTGGACTCTCAAAGGGCACCACTGACATGGGAATGCGCACAGTGTCCAACCCATTCACCTGCCAAACACACCAGCCATCAACGCCAGCACAGTTGTACAGCATACTCAGCTACTTCCCAACCCACAAACATAATTAAGGATAATTAACATAATGCTTATCCTAGAAATAAACTATAGTTATTTACTATTTTTATTCACTATATTTACTATATTAGTACTCTAGTAAGTGTAGTAAATAATAGTACTATATTTATTTAATTCCATGAAATAACTCACATTCCATCTACAATTCTTGTACTACATGGTTTTTGTTTTCATTTACCATCTTCAACAGATTCTTGATCTTATTTTGGACAATACTCAGGTTGTTACACTTGGTTTATACTAGTGGCCAACTAAAATCTAGCAATGAAACTATTCTGAGTCTCATATACCTCATTCTCCTCCAACGTTGCATAACCTTACTTTCAAGATACAGACCCTGAATGCTTACTCAAAGCAAAATCAGGGATGCGGGAACTGAATTTGAGTATCCATGCTGTGACACATAGTCTTTACATAATGATCATATGAATGCCAGTTTGTGGTCCAAATAGTGGCAGACCACTCAAACATTTCAAGTACTGAAAGAAAGCAGATATAAATGGCTGTTCACACAAAGTGAGAACGTACCGTGACCTCGCACCAGTACTCTCCCAAGCCTGTGATTGGTGTTTCTGGAAGGGTCAGGGCATGAGGTGGGACAACAACTCCGAGCTGGTGAATAAAAAAGGCAGAGTATGTAACTTTTGGAGTAACTTTTTTGAAGCATGACATCACATTTGTATCATGTTGCCCAGTCCAGTGTGATAACATGGTTACTGAGCACTACTTGAACTGAGCTTCAATAACCTTTACTGTTTCAAGAGCACTCCAGTCAAAGACTTTTGATTCAGGGTACTTAGAATGTACTGCTACTACACCGTATTTAGAATTCAGAAAAAAGCTTCCCTACCTTTTTGCGGAATTGGCGGCACACTATTTCTTTAGTGAGCACGTACTCCACATTCACCATTCCAACTTCAAGCTTACAGCTTTTCAGGAACTGCACTGTCTGTGGACACACACACAGGCTGAAGTTTTAGTAACACTGATCTGCACAGGCCAGATTACTCAGCCTAGTTCCTAGTTAGTCATCCTCACCATTAGCCATCCTACAGAGACATCAATGATCCTGAAACCTACATAGCTGCCTTAAAACCTTTTAATTAACCATCCCAAGCTGGGATTTTGTCTGGTACCCCAGAGGAAGCTGGGGAAAGCTGTCTGCTACTGTAAAACTTCAGACGTTAGACACTTTCAAAAGGAAACTTTACCTAGCAAGTTAAGTGAACGAATTAAGTGTGTTCAAATGCATCATTTAGAAATTATCCAGCTGTGTTGCTATGTCTGATTTTAGCTGAAATTTAAATGACATTATAACAAAAGTACAGTTAATAGACAAATGTATATGTAATTTTACTTATGGGCAGATGCTCTTATCCTAGGTGATGCACAAGGCACATATATATACAGAGCATGCCATAAAGTCATGAGGAACACTAGGATATGGGCATAGAATACTCTGGCATCATCATTGGCAAAGCATCAGAGTGAGTAAAAACTTACATGCTTACAATTATATAACCTACTGCTTGATATAGTTCCCTGTAAGATCTCTGAGGGAAGCAAAGGTTTGGGAGAATTCTACATTTCTGTTGATTTGGCAGGGAATGACCCTTGAGGGTGTGCTTGCACTTACCAGCTCTCCCGTGCGAGTCTGGATCCTTTCCTCCACCTTCCCTTCATGCAGTTTCTGTAAAGGGAAAGGGAGTCACCCTCTGGAGACAGTGCACCTACATCAGTGACAGCACTAGGGTCTCTAAGAACGAGCAGCTGCCCATTCTAGATACACAACAGCACAAATCAATGTGTCCTGACACAATGAAGAGCTACAAGTGACACTTATAAAAGTGCAGGTAAACGCAATGAATGTGGAGAGTGCTGGGTGAGGGAAAGTACAGATCTCAGCAGATTGCTTCAGTGAAACACTTGTCACAACCCTAACCCTAGCTACTACTCACATTTTGACACTGCAAACAATGTGACTGATGCTGTAGATATAAACTGACATTAAACCTGTAATCTGTGGCCATGAAGCTACTGCTAAGGAAGAGGCATGGGTAAAATCTAGTGATAAACCTTGCTGATGTGAAAACTTGCTACAATGTTACCATTTAGGATTAAGTATGGAAAAGACGGGTTTAAATCAAAGCATCCCTTAAATCCTTGCAGTTTTTATGTTTGCCAAACAAGTTTTACTTTTCTTTTGGTGATCTGGGCATGAGATCATCTTCTACTTTGACTTTAAGAACAACCTGAGTGACCCTCTTGACTGGTAACTGCGGTAACTTTGGCGTGGTTAAAAATGAATGTGAGTAGTTTAAACTGACACTGTGATGCTGAGACAGCTGGACAGGGACAGATGCGCTCACCCTTCTCTCCTCCTCAAACATCGCCTTGTTCTCTGGTGAGGGATACACCGCAAGGCCCTCAGGTAAAAGCTTATTGCGGCCAATGGATTTCCTCACAAAGACGGTGTCTCCTCTGCCGCCCAGTTCTGAAAGCAAGCACAAGGACAGGTTTTCAAAACAGAGGTGCCAACAATGTTATGCAAAGCCCGGTGCATATATCACTAGACTCTGAACTTAACTGTGAACTGAAACTATCCACTTTGCTCTTGAGCAGGAGCGAGAATCTAATTACACCTAGTGCTGTGGTTTCATTGCAGAGAATGAGTATGGAATTTGACAGACTGATCCAAAGAGAAGCCAGACAATGTGACCACATCCTGCCTCTGATTCAGATACTTACTGGGAACGGTCTGTGTTAGGATGAGCTCCATCTTCCCTTGCGGAAGGTGCTTGGTGTCCTCCACAAATCGGTAGACCCAATGACGTCGGGCGTAGAGCCTCGGGGGCCGGCCTTCTTTTGACAGCGGAACCTGCCACCATCTTTCAACTTTTACAGTGTTCTGTAAAGAGGCAGAGAGCACAGAAAAAGGGTTTCCATAATTATGTGTGTTGCAAACACCTAGATGTCCTGTGTGAAAGGATGAATTTAAGGGTTGCACTCAAAGTAAAAAACACAATTATCTTATCTTAATAAAGCAATTAGTGAAAAAGAGCAGAATGCAATCACGACAAAGTTAGACAATGCACTAATACAGTGCTGTCTACAATGCACTAATACAGTGCTACAGTGCTTTGGTCACTGACCTCCTGTTTGCTTGTTTTTGTTTGTTTCGAAGTTTTTCATTTTCCACAGAGAGGCGTTTAGTTTCAGCAACTAGTTGTCCACACACCCCAGTGCTGTTCCTTCAACGAATCACGAATGACTTCTTTCCCTAGCCATTGCCACTGAGAGCATTGCAACAAATTAGGATAACAGTTGCCCAAGAACTGAGCAGGCTGATTTGCAAGTCATTAAATAAATATTGGATATAATGTAATCCATTAATTGAATGCAGACTGATGAAATGAATAGATAATTACAACTGAGGCATTGCATTATGGTTATATTGAAAACCAAATGCATTATTGTCACGGATCATTTTTCCTTTAACTAGCTTTTAAATGTAAGCATTGCTTGTTTATTGCTGGGGGGCTCAATCATGTTGACATACTATAATTTGTTTATTACTTATTTGACAGCACTATAACTTCTTAAAAATGTACATTTATTGTGAAATTTGGCACATGATTGAGGCTGATGGTATGACAATGGCTACTTATACTGGCTTGTAATGGCTAAGTTTCCAAAGACATAACATGTAAATTAAAACCGAATTTTGGTTTTTCTTTATTAACAGTGCAGTATGCAATTTTTTTCCCCAAAATTTAAGTGAGTGTGACCAGCTTGCTGCTGTTGTCTATGGGGTGACGGTCATTCCGCAAGCGGTAATTACTAGCAAGGTAATTCTTGGACATTATAGTTGCGCAACAAATACATAACTTCAGCTCATTTGGTCTGGTTTTCCAAATGCTTTTGCCGATAATATGAATTTGCACACCTGTGACGAGAATAAACATATTTTTAACGGGGAATGGCTAGCTAGCAAGCCAACTCAGCTGGGTGTCGGTCTGTCAGCAGGTCAGGCTTTACTTCTGAGCTTAGAAGGCAGTAGGAAAGGCTCAGTCTATAATGTAACACATTAGCTGTCACTGACAAATACTGGGAAACGCTTACCTTACATGCTGTTTGCGAGAAGTTTTGAATGGGGGACACCGTCACTTTACTGAATTCCCGGACCAACCCTTCAAGGGCAAGACGGCTCCTGCACCACATGGTTAGCAAGGAAAAGTTAGATAATGAAGCACCTCGTATGCAATAAACAGAAAATCAACTCCAAGACACAGAATGTCTGTTCGATATATTGTATTCGGCGGCTATATGTAGCACTTAGTTAAGGAGCATATTAATCATTCTGGATATGCATCATTTTCACTGTAGAAGCGCAGAATTTATACAAGCATCACTGCGCGACGCCGACCGAGAAAGGACCTCCGAAGTAGGTGTCCATCGGAATTGCCGGCCTGATTTCAAAATGACAAGCTAGCACAACTGAAACTGTCAAGTAAACTTGTACAAAAATAGTAAACTTCTCAAAATTGTCAACTGTATTCTCACAAGAAACTATAACTCCGGACAAATATTACTATTTCCGCACAGGAATGAGTGGTCCATCTTGGTATTTCAACTTGAAATGCATCTATGAAGTTGGACTTTTTTGGGTGGGTCTACAATTAGCTACATGATAACCCTGAATGCTACCATGAATGTCTCATCTTCAAAGGAAAAGATGCATATTAAGGGATGTTTCAAGCTGAAGCCGCTGAAAATCATCCCTGAAATAAGTCCCAAAGGAAGGAGTAACTGATGGTGAATGCGATTACTCTGATATGCGTTCATACAGATTACCGATTTTCTGGAGGGTGGTCACAGCCATGTACTTTTTCCTGTGCCCGTCCATTTTTCATTCAACTTTTTGTAATCACCTTTTGTACTACCTTTACCATGACAGTCTCTGCCCTTCCACAGCAGTGGGACAAGGGGGACAAATGCAATCCTACAGTACAATGCCACAATTTTTCACAGAAGTCCACTAAAGAAAGCGGGTGCTAATTTGAGTGACTCGCAGCTTTCCAACTCACATTTGTTTATCTATCTTTTCATGGCACCAAAAGGTTCTTAATGTGCCTCTGGGAGGTTGGGCACACCTTGGATGTTGTAGGCGTGAAAGGGAATTAAGGGAGTGTGACTGAGTGCTGTCACTACAGCTCAGTATGCGCTCTGATTGCCATACCAACGAGCCTTGCTCTTTAGCGTTGCGGTCAAAGCTGCAGGTTTGGTGCCCCGTAGACCTGGGTTTGAGGCCAAGTGGGGTGACTACTCTCGCCCTTTGCTACATATGGTGTCAGAGTGGGATGGCTTGCCATGAGGCCATCAGAGGCGTGCCCAGTGTGTGAGCCGTATGAGGGACCCCCAGGTTAGGTTGACTCCCGGTGTGAGGGACCCCAGAGATGGGTGAAGCATTAGTGAGTGGGGCACCCTGGGATGGGAGAAGTATGGTGGGGGAATGCATGAGATACACCTCTGTACGTGAAGCACATGGACACGCTTCCCAAAGGGGAGGGCAGTGTGACAGAGTGCTGTCACTACGGCTGAGTATGCGCTCTGACTGCCATACCAACGAGCCTTGCTCTTTGGCGTTGCGGTCAAAGCTGCAGGTTTGGTACCCCGTAGACCTGGGTTTGAGGTTTGAGGCTGGGTGGGGTGACTGCTCTCACCCTTTGCTACAGGAAGAGAAAAAGCAAGTGGGTTTAAGGGAAATGCCAGTTGCAAACCAATAACATTTATCTTGGGCAGCAGTGTGGTACAGTGGTAAGGAGCACGACTGGTAGCCAAAAGATTGCTGGTTTGATTCCCTGATGGGGTACCGCTGTTGACCCAAGCTGTATGGTGATGTCATGCTGAATCAACAGGCTGGCTGGGATGATAAGGAGCTCCATGTTAGACAGGTTCAGTTTAAGGTGAAACTCCTTCATCTAGGCTGAGATGTCTGAGAGACAAGCAGAGATTCATGCTGAGACCATGGGGTCATCATGCCTAAAGAACATATCCTATACTGTCTCTGCCATATGGAATTAGTGCAGTTCAATATCGTGTGTCATTTTCCTGGTTTTGTAACTAAAATATCCTATATCAGCTCTTCTTATGTCTCCCCCTAAACAGATATGATTATATATGATATTATTATATTATATCATATTATATACAATTATACTGGATAAATCATTTTTTAATCCGGTATAAATGTCTTCCCCCTCCTCTCCTCCATAGCTCAGTTTTTAAAAAGAAATTTGGCCTCTGTCCTACTCATGGTGACGTGTACCTGTGACTTTCCAAGACCTGCATAGCCAGCCAATCAGCTGATTTTCATTTTTGTGTGGGCAAACCAAAAATAGAAAGCAAAGAGTGAAAGATACTTGTTCTAAGATCCTGTTTACCACAAGTCACTGGATAGACTCTAAAGGACTGACGAAAAAATCTTCCACCCTCTGTAGTACAAGCTCAGTGTAGCGCAAACACAATCACCAGGAATTCCACTCCACATTCAGATACACAATCCTTGATTCTTTTGCTCACTTGGAAGGTAATATGCAGCACAGCCAATACAACATGGATCTGAGTCTTTTAGTGTAAGTGTGAATATGTGACAGTCTACACTAGCCTAGCACTTCACTTTGTATCTTACTGACCTCTTGTAATACGTTGCGATAACTACTTTTACCATAGTGATGGACTTATTTGTAAGTTGCTCAGAGCGTCTGCTAAATGAAGTAATGTAATGTAATATGTGATGATATGAGTAATAGCTTCACAGCAAGTGAGAACTCATAAAGCTAGATCTATATTTGTTTATATCCTATTCCATGTCTATAGGTGAGTGTACCCCATTGGTATATATTGACTCTAACAATATGTACGAACAGTGTAAAATAACGATGGTCTAGATGTCTCACAACAGACTGCAATCTATTGACATATGCACTGGTAGTTTTCTGAGGTTAAGGCCTCAGTGTGTAAAAGTGTCTTATTACCAACAAATCAAACATTATTGCTAAAGTACATGCTAATACTATATACTTATTAGTTTTTCATTTTTATGGACAAAATCGTGAAAACTAAAATTTTAATCTTGAGGCCACTCAACTGGATTGTTGACCATATTGTGAAATCATTTCTACTTGTCTTACAAGTCATACTTGTTACCAAGCCATTCCCCCCATTGAATGGGGGAATGCAAGTGTATCTTGAATATGTATCAAGACTAAATTATATATTATTGGAAAACAAATTATACAAGAAAAACACTCAATAATTTGTTTTTTTAGTTAAATTTCTTTTACCACTTAACCATTTTTCCTTAGTGTGTGCTTTTGAGCATGTGCACACATGCACACACATACACAGCACCGACTGCTGATCCCTTGGTTGCTATTTCTTTCATTACTGGCTATTCGAAGAGATTATGGATTAAATCCCAACTTTGACCTGCCATTCGGTGGAATTAAGCACTGTTTGGCAGAGCACCACAGTGGAAATCTGAACAAAGGAGGAACAGCAGATTTCAAACACGACTGAATGACTATGGTATCATAATATTTAGTTGCTAGGCAGACACATTTTACACCTTAAACCTTTTACTTTTCAATGCATAACACAACAGTGCATATGCGCATCCAGTAGAACTTCTCAGATGCTGGACCTAATGACCAGAACTGAAGATTTCTGTGGCTAAAACGTTTTTTGTCGTTGTTCATTAAACACTTATAGGAGCATCAATCTATTTTGTGAGGGAATATGCAGATGTTGCTGCCCTGCTACACTGCCTGACCAATATGGGGAATTGGTCTGTATGGATGTGAGGATGACGTTGGCTTCCTCAGTTTGCACCAGGCACTGACGGAGGCTCTACTCCTGACCGTCCCCAGAGACCCTACATTGTGCACATGAATGATTGTGATGTTGAGGTTGAGGTGCTCCTGTCTCAGGGGGGACCTGATTCGGTAGAATGGTGCATGTCATCCTGTGCTATCAGTAGCAGTAGACTGCCCAGCTTGTCCACCAGCTTTCTAATTCATGTTTTCTATTTGTGTTTGAGAGGAATTCTTGTATATGCCTTTTAAATAGTGGAGAAATACACCAAGCTAGTATAGCAGGGCAAGGAACATCTCTATCCTATACCACAGTCTATTACATAGCTACTAATCACCTTAAAGTAATTAGGTTAACAGATTCGATGTTTTTCAACAAATGAAGCTAGGCTTGTGCTGTAGAGTACTCTGACAGTAATGTGAAATGGGCAGTTGAAGGGAACGAGGTCATTTGTTGTGTAATTTAACGTTGATATGACTTTTGAAAACCAACGCTGTAAAATTTTGAGTCGCAACGCAGCCTGATAATACAATCTGTATCTGACAATACAATACAATACAATACAAATCTGACAATACATGGAACGTAAATTGCGTGTGTGGATGCTGCATTTTGTGTTGCTCCGTCTACATTGTTGTTCCACCGCATGACATGCATTCCTCGTTTCTTAGGTTGTATGTTTTAGTATGTCTGATTGGAATTCACCCAAATGTATGACTTAGCTTTAAACTAACATCGGTTAAATACGGAACAGAAGCGATTATCTGCTGCAACGCTGACATTACACACTTTTTGCTGTATGACCCTAAAAACTGCAAGGGTGTATATACTGCAAAGATATTACATTTTATCGTGCTCGGAACTACATAAAACGTCATACATCTATGACTTGGATATGTAGATTAAGGTATGTATTACATGAAGCGACTGCATGCCCCTGGTAACCAACCACACAAAACAGAAAGCATTTCTTAAATTCTTAGGATATTGTTTTGTTGCATTGTATGGCCTGACTTTTCAACCAGACATTTAAGTGGCTAAATATACAAACCTATGCTTCAAACTCGATAGGATATGATATTCCCGCTGAATAGAGGACCATTAACAAAATCGGATTGGAAAATCGTGCGCGCTGACTTCAATGTACATTCATAACATTACCAAGTTGACCCCAGCAGGAATCTCATGTTTAGAATCCGCCCCTAAACCCTTTTCCCCCATCCTTCCGATTCTATTGTTAGACACACTCACGATGTCAGTAAAACATACAATCTGTCATCTTTTTGTAATCTGTCATATATGACATTTTTTTCAATGCAATTTCTGAATAGCCACAAAGCAGATGCAGCAACTCATATGAATTCGCCACGCAGCCATTAAGATGTGCCTCCACGGTGACCATAAGCAACATCGCTACCTCTTCTGGAGCCCGGGGGAAGAAGAAATAATTGTACCCACCTCTTCTGAAAAGAAATGGAACAGTGTCGTTTTATAAAGTCACGAAGGTTGGCCTACTGAATGTTATTCAGTGAGAGTTTTAGTTAATTTTCCACATATGAATTGCTCAGAGACTTATATATACGACACTTTATTGTCCCATTTCTACACCAACAGCACGGATTTTATCCCCAATATAGGAAAAGCTGTTCTGCTACCACACGGTGGCACCGTCTATGCATGCAATACAGCACTCATATGAATAAAACATTTTAAAGGATAAGTATTTTTAAAGATGTATGTTCTGCTCTGCCAGCGGATTTGATTCATGCATATGACAAGCTCAGGACCTTTATAAGCAGCGAGGTTCGAGGACCACTGCATTCAACATAAAATATGAAATGATACCATGCTCCAGACAGACCTATATAGCTAAGGGATTGAGACACTCAGAGGTAATCCAAATGGGTTTAAATCCCTGGGTATACACGTGATTATATCTTTTCTGGGTTATGCTGGGCTGCCGCGGCAGTGAAAAACATTTGCCTTCTGTGGGTGGAATCCACTTGTCTGAGTGGGGCGAGACGACTGTCTGGGCAGGAAAATAGCAGTACCACATAAACGCCTCCCGTTCCCTCGTTTGTCTCAATTAACGCAATAAAATCAATTGTTGCCCAAGACGGCGTTTTTCTTTTTCAACACGTTGTTGTGGTTTGGATAACGTCAGAATGTGGGGTCATATATTTGGAACGCGGGGTGTGCCATCGGACCTCCTTCACAAACTATACAGATTGGCATTAATCTACAAAGTACGATGGAACATGAGTGCCATATTTAGTAATAGAACAAGGCTTATCCCCCTGGTTTGGTCTAAGGAGTTGGGGACTTAAATCTTGGGATTAACTTTTGCGATTCAATTTGTTTTTCTTGTGCTGCAGCCATCTTTCACACTAATTCATTAACGGTCTGGTTTCTGAGGGGCTAAAGGGGAAATGCGCAAAACTGCTTTGCAATTCAAAAAACGTATCAAGATGTATTCTGATGAGTCTTAAATGTCAGTGACAATTGTCAGTGGACTGGCTTTGAACTTTCTGAAAACAGTCGCAACACGGCTTGTTAGCCAACTGAAATTCTTAACTGGTTCCGTTTAACATGTTGCTCATGTTCAAAAATTGTGAACTGACGGGTTATTAGAACCCTTTCGGAAGAGAAGACATGCTTCCTGCTGTTCAGCTCCGACAGCTTGTGACTGCCCAGCTCTACCCAGAAAATGATTAACTGCTACTGAGTCTGTGACTGCACCACAGAAAGAGAAGTGCGGCACTATCCGCCACACGAAACAGTCGAAACTTTGTAAATCACAAATTATCGGCCGTTAGAGGCTGGATGCAAGAACAATTACAGTTGTGTTGGTGTCTGAATTCGAATCGGATGTGTGCGTTGTGGTTAAATTAAAAAGTAACAGCAGCAACTGTCGTGGTCGCAATATTATTAATTCTACGCAATGCTGGATTTGTACGTAGGCCTACTGCAGCGTGTTACTAATAACAGTAGAATTTGTTGTACCATCACGTATTAAAATGGCAAACTCGATAGACCTGAGCACAGGAAGATTATTTAAAAATAAGTATTAGAATAATTATGCTCCTACTTAAGCGGCCGAAAACTTCTCCTGGATTCTCTCTACACCTTTGCGACGTCTTGGCGTTTGCTCTTGTTGTCACATATTACTTATCAGCATGTCACAGACTGTCTTATTAACTTTTTTTTTTTTTTTTTTTAACTCAACTGGCCTTTCAATAAACTATTTTTCAAGATATTTAGGGCAAGAAAACTGGGACGCAAAACGTACCTGACCCCTATTTTGTGTGTTAATTTGCCCCTGCTGAGAAGTAGACAGTCATACCTGCAGCTGTTGGAACGCCCAGCTGTAGATCGGGATTAGGGAAGAAAGTTGTTAGCCTAATAACTCTTACGTTTGTGACCGGCTGTTTGGGTTCCCAAAGCCATGCATAAAATGAAAAATATTATTGCATAATGTTACACTCATTTCCACAAATATTATGGTGTCAGCTTACCCCAGATCCGCTGGGAATGGTATAAAACGCCACTCTAGACAAACAGACGCACACGACACATGAAGACGGTTTTGTATTTAATAGACTTGAAATGATCTGAGGAACAAATCATTGCCCCTAAGGGCTGTCATTGCAGTAGCCTGGGGGCTTGGACCTCTTCCTGAAAAAAGACCACGAATATGGTTGCAAAACAGAGAACTGGACAATGGATCGTATTTCGTAACGAAGGAGGCAATCCGCACATGTCCTGTTTAAGTATGAATATACACAATGTAATTGATACAGAGGAATGTTTCACCCTAACTCTCAAAAATGGGGTATTTCATTTCCTCTTTTCAAGCTAAAAGTCCTTTTTTCTGTTTTTGTCAGTTCTAGAGAAAGAGGTTCTTCCTCTTTGAAATAAACAACAGGAATTGCGTTGTGGCCTCATAATTGTGCACATTCCGCTGAGAGAAAACGAATAAATAACGCGCATACTCAATCTTTGGACACTGCAGGTAATGTTCGCACTCAGGGCTGATGGAACCATACTCGGATGCACCTCATTTTAACATGCTCATTGGTGTATTAATCTGTCCACCAATAAAGTGGTCTGGACTGAGCTAAACGATTGAGCCATGATAATGGAGGTTACAGGATTTGTTAGCAGAATGAGGTAGAAAACGAACCATGTAGCAATATCCACTATATCCGGATTAACGTTAACCTAAGTCTCTACGGAGTCATTGAACCGAGAAATATTTTGCTCCCGGTAGCAGGTCAGAGAATCAAACTGGAGCTCAGGAGGAGCACCGTATACCAAATGGTCAATGAAAGCACCAGGATAGATTTACCGTTCAAGTTCAACTTTATTTATGTACCATTTCTACAAAAAAAAGAAAGAAAGAAAACCAATGAGGAAAACCTTAGTTCATAGGTAGCGCATTATTTTGCATGCTAATTTGCACCAAGAGATATACAGAATTAACAAGTGTCGTTACCATGTTGTTTTCTCAGTCATTTTATTGGCAGTGCAAAATAGTGATCTTTCTGAAGATGAGAAAACACCGAATATTGCTTAAAAATCTTCTTACACTTTGACAAAAAACATTTTTGTTCAATTAAATGGCAGTTAGATTACATCCCACCCACCCAGACATGCATACAAACACACACACACACACACACACACACACACACACACACACACAATTCTTTGCTCTAGCAGATAAATATTTGGTTAATGCAACATTGTTGCATGATGTGACAGTCTTTTTTCCCAAACCTCTCAAAAAAGAATATTTTGGTCTTTGTTTTCACAAAATCTAATTTCTTGAAATCCACACAACAGTAGGTGGCTCAAAACATGTTCATCTACAAAAGTGTAAACAGCTCAATCTTTTTTTTTTTTTAAGATCCGGTGTTCAGCATAAAGTCCTCTACGACTAAGAGAGAATCAGAAAGCAATGCAAAGTCCTGTTTTACTTTTCATATAAAACAATGTATGTCCTGCAACATCATACAACAATTTACATTTTTAATTAAAAAAAATGTTAAAAAAAAAAAGTGAAAAACAATAACCACAAATCAACGGCAGCAGCGGATGACTGCAGAAATGCAGTTTACTAATAATAGCATTTGTCAGGTTTTGTCACATGGCCTGATACAGAAATGTGGTGCCTTTTCCTTCCCCTTTGGCTGGAAGAGGCCAACCGACAGAGGCCTGACCCATCTTAACTTCTTGCTTGTACTACAGATATTCTGCTCTGATGTTTTGTGACCAAAGCAGTGCTGGCACATTGGCCCTGACCACCGCAGACTGCGGCTCCATGTGCCGTGCCTCCAAGCCGGAGAAAAGCCCAGTTCCTGTCTCAGATGAGCTTCATGGTGAACCTCCCAGTGTCTGCTCGGTCACCCCCGTGCCCACTGGTGCCCATGGATGTGCGGGGTACAAAGTCGATAGTTGCCGTATGCTTGATCTGGCCCTTGCTTTGGCTCCAGAAGAACATGAAGACAAAACAGATCACCACCGAGCTCAGGAAGGATATGAAGCCCATCGTCACCGCGATGATCAGAGTCTTGGCGTCAAAAGGGAACGGGTGTGGGCCATGGACGGAGCTGTTAGTGGCAGGGGGACTGGAAGGCAAGGCCCAGCCCTCTGGGAAAAAGGGGGCAGTGCGGTTGCGGGCGGAGGAGAAGCCGCGCACATGCAGGCCAACCGAGAAGCTTTCATTCCCAGCAGCATTGGACGCCACACACAGATATGTGCCACTGTCCTGCACCTGGGCGTACCGCACCTCCAGTGTCCCATTGGGCAAGACCCTTATCCTTCCTGTGGGGGTGACGACAGTCATCTGTGGGGTCAGCCAGGTGATAGAAGGTGCAGGGTCCCCATCCGCCTTGCAGAAGAACAGCACCGTGTGGCCTTCCTCCACCCTCATTTCCTGGGGCTTCCGGTTCAGGATGCGGGCCGGCCGGCAGGTGAAGAGCCCTGGAAGCTCTGCCTCGGAGAAGTCCCGGAACTCCCGCCCCTGGACCTTGAGTGGGGCGGAGCAGGCGGGCTGGCGGCCATCAAAGTCCAGCCGGAGACGTCGCCGTACCACCCACAGGAGGCGGCAGTCGCACGCCAGGGGGTTCCCATCCAGTCGCAGGGTCTCCAGGTTGCCCACCGAGTGGAAAACGCCCTCCTCCAGGGTGGCCAGCTTGTTGGAGGAGACATTGAGCAGGTGGAAGTGGACCAGTCCCCGGAAGGCCCCGGGTTCAATCCGGAGCAGACCGCTCCCTACCAAGTGGAACTCCTGCAGGCGGAGCAGGTCTCCGAGCAGGTTGCCCTGCACCGTGGTGATGGGGTTGTAAGACAGGTCCAGGTAGCGAAGGTAGACCAGGTGGTGAACGGGGGCGTAGGGGACAGCGGTGAGGTTGCAGCTGGTGATGGTCAGAGAGGTGAGGTTGAGGCCAAACAGACTGTTGGCGGCGAGCGTGTCCAGCCAGGGGCAGTGTGAGATGGTCAGCGTGCGCAGACGGCCGAGCCGGCGGAAGGAGTTATTGGGCAGCATGCTGAGGTTGAGCCGACGGAAACGGAGGCGCGTGAGGCCCTGCAGCTGGGACAGCGCCTCCGTGGGGATGGATGTCAGGTTGCAGCGGTCCAGGTTGAGCTCCTGCAGGTTCGAGAGGCCCACAAAGGCCCGGTGTGAGATGAAAACCAAGTCGTTCTCCCCGGCTTCCAGCCTCTGCAGGCTGGCCAGCTCGCGGAAGGTGTAGTCCAGGAAAACCAGGATCTCGTTCTCGCTGATGTCCAGCAGGCGCAGGCTCGGCAGGCCGGAGAAGACACCCACAGGGATGATTTTTAGCCGATTATTCCTGATGCGGAGGGTATGCAGGTACTGGAGGCCCTGGAAGGCCTCCACCTCGATCATGGAGAGGATGTTGTTGCTCAGGTCCAGCTCCTGCAGCTGCGCCAGAGCCGAGAACTGCCGCCGACCCAGCATCTTGAGGCGGTTCCAGGCCAGGTCAAGGCGCAGGGAGTCCCTGGGAAAGGCCTCCGGTATGGCTGTCAGCTGCCTCCCGGAGCAGTTCACCTCCAGCCTCTCCTGGCGGCAGTCGCACCTCTGGGGGCAGGGCCAAGAGAAGGACTTGACAACAGATGCGCCCGCAGCCACGCCCATCCACAGCAGGAGGGCGCTCCACGCCCCCCACCGGACGACAGCCTCCACAAACATCTTTTGTCCTGCCTGCAGGGGTGACACAAAGGAACGCAAGCATGAGACACTCTTTGTTAACATTCACTGGTGCACTCTCTCCTTTCCTTTGTTTTTCTCCCTCTCTCTGTCTCTGTCTCCCAGACTTATATACCCCTGGGGCTTAGCTAGGTAGTTTTAGCTAGCATATTGCTACCATCCTTTAGTGAAATACAATGGCTAGGTGGCAATTCCTTATATGTGTATGTGTGTGTGTGTGTGGGGGGATATGGGAATATGCTGTGTCAGTGTACCATTCCTGTGTCTATGTCTTTTTGGATCTGCAGTGGTGACTCACCAGGTCACTGCGGGACTGTATATTCTCATAACCAGTGATGTGAAGGTTGGGAGTTCATTTCTCTCTGGCTCCCTCTTTCACTGACCACCATGCACCTGTAAACAGTCGAGAAAGGAAAACAACAGAACAAAATGATTACTCTCCAAAAAACATCATTTAATGTAGAATTTATTTAAAAAAAACATTTTCAAAGAAAATGTAATACGCCTCATAAGTGCATGTTGATCAGAACATGAAGTCCTGAAGTCAGAACATCACAAGGATCTTTAGCTCAGTGAGTAAATATCTCTTACATGGGGAATTGCTCTGTTACAGAGCAACCCTACAGAGCCCCATGCGTGGCCCCTGAAGTGATAGATATCAAATATTCATTGGTTAAATGCTATGATTAAGAATTCATTTTTAGAGCATTTGTCCTGTGAAACATAAAATACATTTACAAAGTAGCCATACAGACACTCCTGAGAACTGTTAAGGTTATCCCTGCCCTCCCTAAGATGCATGAAACTGTATTTGGAAATTAATTATTATTAATTATTTTAATATTATTTTAATTATTAATAATTATTTTATCACTTCACACTCTTTCCTGATGTAAAAAAATAAATATCAGATTTCACTTATGAATTAATGAGTGACTCATAATAACATTAATATGAGAACATAATAGTTCTCAGTATAATGAATAACACATTTGTACTGTGGCCTTCACAATGCAATTGGTCAGTTCTGGCTCCTAGCGTGGGTCAGGTTGATCACTTCTGTTCCACTACAGTTCAGCCAGTCAGCTCTCAGAGGCTAACAGCAAGGACCTCATGTGGTCCCTCACCAGGGGCGATGCAGAGTTCATTTCCTGGCCGCTCATCTGAGAGGAAGCCCTAAGTGGGGTCAGAACCGGAGCTGTGTAGAGGCAGGTGCTTCCAGTAGGTCACGAGCAGCCAGGCCTGGGCCGAATGCTGCTGGGATTTGGCTAATGGGGATGCCTGACCCGTGTCGATGTCATTAACTAAAGCTTTAGTCCTGTCTGCAGCTGTACCGAGTGGCCTGCTTTATGCGATCATGGAGTCCTCTCCTGGGATTACAGGGAGCTGTTCAGTTCTGTTCAGCATGAGGTGTACCCTTACCCCCTTAGCAGATAAGATTATCATTTTTTCTCTTTCTTTTCCTCTCACTCTCACGTAATCCCGCTCTCTCAGTTAATTTTATCATGTTCATGACAAAGCTCACGTTGCGGTGCTGGAAAGTGAGTCTGTGTGCAGGTTTTAACCTGTTGGTTATTGTCACCACATGCATGAACAGTCATTAAATCCACAATGGTTCTGCAATCTTCCAGTTTGAGGATAGCTGAATATCCAGTAACCTAATTATCTGGTTATAGTATTTGAAGTGTTAGAGCCTATTGACACAGTTTGTATGTAATTTTAAGATGTGTCACTCGATGGAAAACAGAACACGTTGGATCTCATTGGATGAGGCTGGGCCAACACTGGATCCCACTAGAAGAGATTAGACCTTCCCATAAGTTAAGCAGAGACTTTCTGTGGATGCCACTAACTGGGAATGGGGCAAAACAAGATGGTGGATTGACTGTCCTGACTTTTTGACTTCTGTTGGGTCCAGGAAAGCCTTGTTTACTAAATTTATGTCCTTTACTGAAATAATGTGTACATAACATGACATCCTCTCAGTTAGCCTTCTATAAAATGCAGTGAACAATTGAAAACAGTAAGTACTTAATTCTACATAGCTGAGTAGACATGTCCACCCTGCCTACAACCCTGTAGGGTGGACACAGCTATTGCCTCAAATACAGATACTATTTTGCTCAGGATGCATAATAATTTGCTAAAGGCCTTTATGAAAAACATACACTTAGC
The DNA here is from genome assembly GCF_013368585.1 of Megalops cyprinoides. Classification (NCBI taxonomy): domain Eukaryota; kingdom Metazoa; phylum Chordata; class Actinopteri; order Elopiformes; family Megalopidae; genus Megalops; species Megalops cyprinoides. The sequence continues at coordinate 13,114,429 of NC_050603.1, forward strand.
TCAAAACAGTTTGATGCAATTTACCACTAAGGACAGCATGCACAAATGCACATTACCGATATATTCCAGTTGCAACAGTAGATTTGTCTAAGAATGGAAGACAGCACAACATTGCACAGCCTAACCACATAATGCAACACATGAATTCCAGATGAGAGGATGTCTAGCTGATCTGAGGCATTTGATGGATGACTCCATGGCACTGGAGTGGACCTAAGAGAGGCACTAGGGCAGTCATGAGCACTTGAAAACCATCTCTGAGCTCATCCCTTAGGCAACGCCGTACTCTCCTGGACACTCATTTTCACTCCAACAGACCCAGAAGGAGGCTTACAGGCTATGCTACATCAGTCTCCACTCATCACTTTTCTGCTCTCTCCCTGAGAGAGATGAGTATGCTCAAAGCACAGCACTAATCTTCAAATTAATAGAGCTCCCATTTTTGAAAGCGAAATGACAGAGGAGATCAGGGTTTGTGTGTGTGCCTGTGTGTGCAAGTTGGGGGATGGATATTACGTTTGGCACCTGGATCTATTGTTTGGCCTTAAAAATGCACCAGCATTCCCTTGTATCAAGGTACAGTGAAATGAAACAACAGCAGATAGGGGGAAAAGGAAACTGTGAGAGTAAGAGCTACAGGGAAGGGGGTTTGGGGTTATTGGTGTTTGGGGTCTGCCAGGAAAAGAACACATGCAGAGAAAAAAAACTAACGATACAACACCCGTGCCAAGAGGAGATAAGTGCCATTTCTTATGCTGATCTGTCTGACCCAGCTTTTTAGAAAAGCTGCTTTTAAAACAGTGTTGTGCAAACAAGTACTGCTTTGATGTGATTGTGTGTGTGTGTGTGTGTGTGTGTGTGTGTGTGTGTGTGTGTGTGTGTGTGCGAGAGAGAGACAGAGAGAAAAAAAGAGAGAGAGAGAGAGAGAGAGAGAGAGAGAGAGAGAGAGAGAGTAACAGAGTGTGTTTATGTATGTCCTGGTGTGCTTAAGGGTTATGGTCTGGGTGTGTGTGTGTGTGTGTGTGTGTGTGTGTCCTGCTCATCTCACTGAAATCGTTCACAGTGACAGTCAGATCAAGCTGCCCATCACCCTTTTTTCACAGACCAAAGTGTCTATAAGATATGTAATTTTTCCTTAATTTCTGTGGGGCAAACTCTTCAATCATCTCCTCAAAGAGCCCCATTTTCTAAAAATAACACAGTAAAAAGAATCACAGTGAGATGTAAATGAGCCATGGCAATACAACACAACACCATTAGATGCACTTGTATAAACACAGCAGCTGTGGACAGTACAATTTTCTACAGAAAAGGAGACACAAGGGCACAGGACTAGTCCCTGTATGTTAATGGAGCACGACCTCTTCAGTCACATTTCCGAGATTTAAACAGCTGTCTGAATAGCCAGTAAAAATGCCACTAAGATGCACGCGCCGGGAGCTTATATGTGGCATTAAACTAATGCTGCAATTGCTTGTTTCATTGAGGTTAATTTTGTTTACAGTCATTCACTCAATGTCAGGTCACAGCAGTCAACAACATACTTTACCTCAGCCGCTACTGGGAAAAATCACCCATGCAAGCAAGCAACAGAATGTTTCTGAACGTTTTAAATTAGCACAAACTACTAAACAAATTTAAACAAACAAATACAATTTAATCAAAAAAGAGAGCATCACCTACTATTTCATGTCTGGTTCTTAAGATTCCAGGATCGTTTGAAAAGGCAGTAAACAAGACTTTCGAAAAGGCAGCAGCATGTCACTTGCTTTGAGACACAGCCAGAATAATCCCTTCCTCATCTGACAGCAAAAAGAGCTTTCACCCATGGCCACACCTACCAACCAGGTTGATAATCTGGCCAGACCCAATCCCAATTTTGATTCATCACAGATGACCTGCAGCCAGGACTGAAACCAACTGAGACTGTTTATCCCAAGGGAGATTATGCACTGTGTATACCTTCCTTTTATTCCCAAAAAGAGTTCTGATGGCTACTTTGAATGCTGAACCAAGGGGTTCAAACTTCAAACTTCATGATCCCAATATCCTGTCAGTACTGGAGGAGAACCTTTGAAACCATAATGCAAACTGATATTCACATTCTTTTCTGCATTAGAATCTTCTAACCGAGTGGCAGAACTTGAATGTCAGAATGTAATGTACATAATGTAATGCCAGCTTTCATGTATGAATGATGGAAATTCTTTGCTGATGAGGTATAGAATTCAACCATGGAAATAATTTCTGTTTTCTATTATGTGTACCTTTCTATTACATGTACTTTATTATGGCATATATCTGCACATATATCCCTTACGCTTTTTTAAAAATGTGCTATATAGTTCAGTAACTGGTAGGTAGAACAGATGTGCATATGTTGGTTTGGAGGAGGATGATCTATGCACAGTAGGCCTGTAGGACAGCCTAAAGCTCCATTATGGGACCAGTACCAGATACAACACAATGCCATTGCAACTGGGCTTTATTTTTATCATACACTGCTGGCCAGTGGCACACGGGGTGACAGACTTCTGATTTACAAAGACAGACCCAAATCTTTGCCATGTCATTAACGCCCTTCGTTCTGCTGATTTCCTGCTTGTCAATGAATGAAATAGGGCCATGGATATCTCCATCGCCTCTCCCAGGCTCCCCTGGAATCTATTATACAGACGGGAAAGAATTCAGTCATTTTCCTTTAAGGAATAAGATACTAATAGAAGTACAAAAGGGGCTTTGCAGCTCAATTCTGAGCCCCCAGTTCAAACAGTAAACAGATGCTTGACGGGTAGGGAGCCGGTAAAAGAGGCCAAGAGGCCTGTGTCTGGGCACGGGTGCGTTGTATACTAAAAATTAGGGCGCAGACACCATCCTGGATGGCTGTGGTCATGAGGATTCCCCAAAAAAAAAAGATCTGCAAATGGCCCCGACGTTAGGGATTAAGTGCAAACAGGACATCCAAGAAAGAAAATCCATGGTTGGCATAGCTCACCAGGGGGACAGAGGAGGAGGTGTCAAGAGGGAGCACGCACACACACAATCACGCACATACACAAACACTCACCGACAAACTCCCACAAAAAAAAGGGCTTTTAAGCATAATCTTAAAACCTAGACATGTTAATCTAAAGGCCTGCTTTATTAATGCATAAATGTGAGTCAGGCTGTTCACGCTGTGTGGAAGAGTCACACTGTCTTTTAAGTCCTGCTCTTTTCCACTAACCCAGTTTATGGGGTGAGACAGACGGGGAGGCTAAAACAGCCCGTGGCTCTTTTCATCTTTTTTTTTCCTCTCTTTTAATGGGATGTTGGGGTTTGTGAACTTCCCAGCCTTAATACAAAATGGATAAGTAATTAACTTGACTTTTCTAGCCCATAAAGCAGCACGGCAAGCTCTGTGTGAATGCGGGTCGTGTGCGCTGAGTCTGAACCACGGCCACACTAGGAAAGGGCATCCCAGGACCATGAAGAATGTCTCTTACTGTGCATAACGTGCATTGCATCCATCACAGAATATTCCAGTATAACAGTACACTTGTCTGGCAATTACTGCACAATTGACAGCCTGTTGAGTATCACCTCTCCAGTCCTGACAGAGACCTCCATTCAATTTAACTTCAGTGCCATTTGTCCTTGAAGTGATGCATTTAAGCAAGGTTCATGCATTGTCCATTAACATGACATTACGTCTGTTAAACATTTAATGTCTTTAATGTTTAATAGGTAGCAGTGTGGCGTTAGTGGTAAAGAGCAGGACTTGTAATCAAAACGTTGTTGGTTTGATTCCTCATTGGGTCACTGCTGTTGTACCCTTGGACAAAGTACTTAACCTAGAATTGTCTCAGTAAATATCCAGCTGTATAAATGGATAAAACTTTAAACTATGTAAGTTCTGGATGAGAGTTGTCTGCTAAATGACAATAATGTAATGTAATGTTCTGTAAGATTGGGAAGAAATGGTATCTCATGAGAATGACAAAGCACACTGAGATTAGACTGAAGCTGTTGTTTAATAGAGTCTTGTCCCTGTTTGAACACAGAACCCAATTCCGATGTGAACCAGCTGCTCCTGAGCAGCAATGGGGACTTCTGCTAGCAAACTGCAGGGTAATCAGCAGAAATTACATATGGGATACACACTGTATAGACAAAACACCATCATTTGGATTCTCCTCAAGCCATTTGGCACTTAAAATTAGTGCTGAGTCATCTTGGCTTTACCTCATTTGTAAGGAGCATTTAATTCTATTATTGCCTTTGATTTAAAAAGATGTTAGCTGATAAGCAAATTGATAACATGGTCTGGTCTCAGAAAGTAACTCCACATAAACTGCCAGTGATATTGAAAGTGGACTTGTAACCACCCACAAACAGGTTCATATCTGAATAGCAGACTGCTACTGTACCCTAGAGAAAACTAAGAATGTAAATGGATAATATTTAAAAATGCAAGATGTCAGATACACTGGATTATGGTATCTGCTAAGCAACAAACTAAAGCGGAGACATCACAATAAACTGATTATGTAATGTATTTCCTCCCTTTTGAACTACTGTATACAATACAAAAGGACAAGGATGTGTCCAGGTGACGTAGCACTCCGAACACAAACAAATAACAGGTTGGTTAAACATCATGCAAAGCTGACTCATGTCAGCATCTCACATGTTACTCAAGAGCAGTTCCTCAGAGGTCTGTCTTTAACACTACTGAAAACCTGTTCCTAATTGTAAACATTAACTATTTAAAGCACTTCCCTCACCTCTTTAACGGCCTCAGACTTATAGTTTCATTAGCCAGCTAATTTAACTGTCAGTTCACGATGTAATATCCGTTACACTGAAAGATAAAGTAGCACACTGCCGAGTCATTCAGCATCTGAATAGCCAAAAAACAACTATCATGGGATTCATAGGATATGGGTGATGTTTCTTCTGTCTGTTGGGAGCTAGTGAGGTGTGTAGGGACCATTTCAGCATGAATAGGATACAGTTACATTTCTTGGAAATAATTACAGTGTGCATATTGGTTACCCACAAGACTCGGCAAGGAAGATTGCTGTTGTTCTTCTCCCACTTGATTGATTTTTGTTGTCCTCATATAACCCAAATCACCATTGGAAATACTTATAATTGCACTATATTCACTGTAAAACACAATATAATTGACTTTACTAACTGTTAAAAAACACTGAGATTTCTGTTATCAAATTCATAAATCAGCAGCGAACTAGAACCTATACACCTAAAACACAGAGGACCAGATTTAAACATCTGTGAGGGCAGGGTTATTCCACAAAACCATCACCAGGTGCAATGAAGTGCAGAAGCATCATCAGCACTAAACTAGTGCAATGGCACTACATATATTACACTATGTGTGTACATAATATAACCAATGGCTATTTTATACATGACCAGTCCCACAATGCACAGGAAGAGCTAATGCAATTGTTGGAGTTGCCCCTCACTGACAACAATTTAGACTCTCATGGTGTTGGACAAAGATATGACTGTTTTGAAAATCATTGCAACACATATTTTTACAATTAATAAGGAAAATTCAATTTTTTTTCTTCGTGTTTTTGCAAAATATGTAAATAGTTCAATGGTGACCTATTGAATTTCAAACCATATTCTTGGGTTAGGAGCACAGGCTGTACCGGATTGCTGATACATTCTGTAGTAAGTAAGTAAGTAAGAAAACATTTACTTTTGTTCCCAAGAGAGCTATGTAGTATTTGAAGCAGCTGCTGGCTGCTGGCTGCAGGCAAGTATATTTCCACATTCCAGCACTTTCCTGCCCAAGTGCCACAGTGCAGCAAGCTTAATTCTTCATTAGCAATTCCAAAGTTGGGTGAAAAGGGGGATAAAGTACTCTAGGTACTCTCTATCCACTCACATTGCATTAGTCATTGGTACCACCTTTAGCTTCCTAACGTTAGCATTAACGATTGTGAATAATCCGCAACTTCAGGATGAGTTATATATTTTTGGGAAATATATTCAGGCCAGTATGGTGACTGTGAGAAAAGCGGTGCCAGCTGCTTTTTGCAGGTTTGCCTTGATGCATATGCATTTTGGGGAAACGACTTGTTAACCTCCCTTCAGGCACAAGAGTATTGTTGCAGCTGCTTGGAATTTCCCCACATTCCCACATTTAACTATTTGCTGTCCCTTACACTTAAGTCAATATAATAATGCATGCAATGATATGCTGACTTCATCTACACATTGACAAGGTATACATGCATGAGTTAAAATATGGATTATGGATTATGGATTGTAGATAGGGCTTCCCAAAGACACTTTGGGCAGAGTTACGATTCTAAGTGTAATTTTTTGTGGTTGGCTTTAATGAACTATGTATATAATGTGGTAACTATTCATAGTACACATGGTGATAGAATGTGATACAATTTGTAATTACAATGTACTGATACCACTGTTACCAGAAGTCATGTGCATACTTGTACTTGTATTACTATTTTAGAAATAATAATATGTATGTAGTCTACAATAATAATATGTAGACTTTCTCTAGTTAAAATATATGTCTGTGTTGTTACACATGAATCATGCCAACTTTAATTACCATGGAAAGACAAGACAGGAGTTTAAACCTCAATGAAAAGTAGGTTAAATATATGTTCAGAAAGACAATTATCTGTCAAACATCTTTTTTGCTGGTACAAAAATGTACAATTATGTGATAAAGTGCCAGATGGCTGTATAAATTTGTGACACAACTGTATTGACTTAACAATGAGAGTGAAGCAGAAATATTTTGAATATTTTTTATATATATATTTTGAAATATTTAAATGTCGTCATCACAAGTATTTCTGCCGTATGCTGGTACAGCAAAACAAAGAGGACTGGCCATTGACTGTAATCGGATCCCTGCTTGTTAGGTTATCTAACACTAATCTCTTGATTGTGTCTTGCATAAACACACAGCTCCTCACAGATGTGCTGGATGCGCACAGGTTGGGGATCTTTTTAGAGTTAGATTCTCTCAGATATTGTTTGTTTAGTTGCTGATATTGATGGCTTGTCACAACTTGTGTTTAAACCACAACTTCACAATAAATATAAATCAGCTAGATGCACAGAAAATGGATGCAAGATTTTTCGCATTCATAAAACTGTCACAAGTTCACCAATAGCTCACTGTCTTAGCTTTAAATGATCCTTCCCATTTTCTGCTTGCATCTCATTGTCTCTGAGGATCATATACTACAGCTAAGAAGCAGATCTTGAATATATAACAAGAAGGGCATATAACTTAAATGGTATATGGTACTTTATTCTTAACTTTGAAAATTAAATGTTTTCAATTCCTACATTTGAATTTCAATTCTGGTATTTGAAGTTCAGTTCTTTGACTGCTGAACTTGGTGATGGTGCATAAAAACTAACACCTGCATGAATTTGCTGCTCAAAGAGCAAAGCATTTTACTGGGTAGATTGAATGGCTTCCTTGAGTCAAAATGTCACACAAAATGATATACAACCCTTTCATGGGTCATAAATGAATGTTATTGATTATTGTGAAATATCTTTTCACACTGGGTTTTACCATGAGAGATGGCTTCTGGGGCATTATTATTAATTAAAACAAGAAAGCCATAGCTGTTAAGTGACAGCCTTATCAGAATGGTAATTAAGTCATCCTGTTATCACAGACAAATACAGCCTTTGGCTTATAACAATGAGTAATAAAAAAGAACATCCTATAAGGGAACAGTACTCTATTTCCCAGTACAGATTAATGCATTCATAATCTCAAGAACAAATAGTTTCAGTGTGTAAAAATGCCGTGAGTCACATGTACAAAGCCAACAGTCTCTGTAAAGAAGAGACCATCTTCAAAAGAATCCAAGGTGCAAGTATTTCTTACAATTGTAATAGAACGTGGTTTACTATATGCATCAGATGAAAGTCTGAAATGCAGGAAAGTATCAGAAGGTACCCATCTTTTGGAAATCATTTATCTAACATAGTTACAGTGTTTGTTAGCATACTGATCTTCAGTCTTCCCCCTCATGTAGTAGACATGTTTGTGTTTTCTTTAAAATAAAAGAAGGCCCTTTGTTGTATGAACAATTTCATGTTTTTATTTGTATTATATTTGTGCTATTGTTGTATTACATTATTGTATATAGTATGGGTAACACATAGATTGAAACATTTGACATATTGGCTTCAACAATGAAAAGACATTCTGTTGGCACCTTTATATGCCTAACTCTAAAGCATCACCACTGGTACACAAATTGATTAGAGAGGGACTGTCAACCAGGCAATCACTACAGCTTTTAAAAAGTTAAATTCTGTAGCAGCAGGATAGAAAATAGAACTTCTCAACAGAAACAGATCAATCTCTTATTTCAGCCTTTAAAATAAAAACAGTGGTGCACAGATCAAATGAATTCCAGAAACTGCATACATAAAAGATCTGCACTCTACAAAAAGCCTCTACTCTTTAGCCTCATATTTATGTTCAAAAAGGTGTTGCAGATGTTTTATGAACATACAGTTCTGTTGACCTACAGTAATGCTTTAATTTCACAGGCTGCAATAAAAGTGTGATTCATTTCAATAGAGAAACAATAAGGATTAATGAATGTTGGTGACAGCGCACTCATGATGAAGAAAAAGAAGACGAAAGACCTTTCAATAAATGAGTGCTCTGCATTTTAAAATGCTGACAGATGACACCAATGTTGTGATTACAAAGGATTTCTGTATGTAGACCAAAGCCCTCAAAGGATTATGGAAGCGCTGAACAGCCCGCTTGTAAATTCTCTGTTTACTGTCAGAAGTGAGTTGCATTTGTTTATTGTTATGGCTATTAGGTGAAGGTTTTTGCTGTGGAGATGAGCATGTCTGTGCAAGAGATCAAAGGCCCCTCATCAACAAAAATGTATTCAAATATGTCCTCTTATGAAATAACCACCTATCATTGATGGTTTCATTTAAAGTCTTCATCTTGCACAAAAGATTGTATTAGCCTGTGGTCTTATGATAAGGCTATTATGGATTAAAATTAGAGTCTATAATATCTTTATACTTCATGATATATCAGCATTACTAACACGGCTGTTTTGAGAGCACAAGGGCATCCGATGGAGGAAAGGCTATTAATAGATAGTGTAAAGTAATGCAGCCAACTAAATAACAACTGTACCTCAAAATCTAATTGCGACAAACATAGGACTTTGCAACATACATACATCAATGTCCGACTGCAAGAAAATCAAATTTGCCGCCATCTAGAGGACAGTAAAGTTTTTTTTTTTTTAAATTGAACATAACACCTATTTGTAGACCCGTGCAGAAAATAACGCATTGAGGAAAGCTAGCATTACTCTTATTCCTTTGTGCTTATTAAAACAGGCAAATGGTTGACTATTTGCTTAACTGCATAATAATAAAAAAAAAACTGTGAATAAAAACAGATCTTGCGGTTGTGTTGCCTGTAGATTTGAACACTAATACCCGAGAATATACGCGTACTTTTGTAGCTGGCCATACCAGCATAGAAGGAAAAAGACAATTGTTCATGTCGGACATGGTGTGGCAGCGTCCAATATGAAGCAAGCTAACTGGATCTGCGGAGACACTAGGCCTCTCTCCAATTTAGCTGATGGCAGTGAGAACTCTCTAGCTCCGGAGCTGGCCATACCACGTTGGACTCAGTGTACTGTGGTTTTAGTCCACATCTCAGCATCCACTGAACGTTTGTGGAAGTGTGCTGTACTGGCAGTGTCATATTTATTGTGTGTATTACATCGCCAGAATTATTGGAAATGGGAGCTAACGTATGAATCTGCAGGTGAGAATACAACCAGAACTGAGCAGCAAAGCGACAAAACGTACATACAAAGCGCCGCTGAAAATACCTATAAATGATTGGGCTTTACAGTTTAATATTTTGTATGCTCTGTGATGGCTCATATGACTAAACTGCGGCTGGAAAAAAATACCACCATCGCATACCACACCACTAACACTAGTAGTAATGACAAAAACAACGGTTTTATGTATTCAAAAAGCTCAGCTCTGAAAACCAGACTGAAGCTGTTTGTGAATGAATCAAGCCGCATATTTCCTCAATGAAAAGTGCTCTCAGTAATCTTAAGGGTCCTGTCCTGGCGCTTTCCAATTCGGCTTAATTCTCTTGTGCACAATGACTCACATTCCTTAAAAGTAGTTGACAACAAACCCCATATTCGATACTGCTGGGAGGTGTAGCGGAATAAACGTATGGCGTTAATAACACAAACAAACGATTGATGCCTGTAGTAATTGTACCATTATTTGAAATGCAAACACAATGCACACATCTTGATTAGGAATATCTTACCCGCGGTAGGCTTCATACTTTTTGCAGGTCCTCATCCAGTTGTGAAAATCCACATTATTCCTTGGGGTTTACATGATGTTTCGGTGCAGGTGCGCTCTCCCTGAGGATGCACCTGAGTGAACGCAGAGCAGTACTCCTTTGTATGGGGTTCTCGGAACTCGTTACTGAACCTTTCACTCAGATTGCATCCAACTTCTTTACCCCGCTGCAATACTCCGAGGAGACTTTTCCTACAAACATTCTTTTAGGTTACTTTGCTCCTTTTTTGGTCCAGCGGCACTGACGTACATCGGTCTCTTAATTCAGCGTTCTAGCCAGATACGACTGAGCGCGACGCGCGGGCTAGTGTGTATGAGAGAGAGAGAGAGAGAGAGAGAGAGAGAGAGAGAGAGAGAGAGAGAGAGAGAGAGAGGGAGAGAGAGAGAGATGGGAAGTGCAAAGGGAAGGACGGCAGTAATCATTAATAATACGCTACACGCTTCACAATAATTCAGCCCTTATTTATGCCACCGCGGCTGTTACCTCCAGTGACTCCTTCTGGGATCCCATCGTTTTAAACGGTCGAAAACATCCTATTGCGGTGACCGTCCTGGAGGGATTTGTGTTTTTATTTAATAAACACAACGTTGGGGATCGCGCCAGGACAGTACATTACTTTCACTGGGGCCGTTTTTAAAAGGAATGACGGGAAGGTATGGATGGGTCAGCCAAATCGGGGGATTTAGGTAAAACCCCAGATGGAGGCCAAATTACGATCCGGGAACCGGAGAGAAAACGAATCTCCTAACAATATCTGACTTGAGCAACATCGGTCTTGGCGTGTGAATCGTCCATCCCAACGAAAGATTCGGAAGGTGACATAAGTCATGCACGCGCGTGTCCCGAGGCAGTTTACTGTGTTGTTTATCTGAGGTTGCTGTCAAGGGTAGCCTATACTTTCTTTGAAGTGTACTTACATGGCTAATAACACTGAAATTATAATTATTTACAGTCTACGTCCGTAAGAGATATGACTAGATTCACAAGGTACAAGTATACACTAGTACGTACACAACATTTTAACTAAATTGGTCACAATCCCACTTAGGGAATACATTGCAGGGTTACTGGAGTATGAGTCACTCAAACGCATCGAATTTGGCATTCTTGAGTTTCGTAAGTCATTTTTAAAAGTGACTGTTATTACTCGAAATAGTTTTGTTGATTGTTACATGGCCCCTCTCCATTTTTAAGACAGAAAAGCGTGTACCGATTACTACTTCATTCACAAATCCCCAGACGTCCCAATAGGTGTTTTTCCGCTTTCAGAGTATGACACATCCGGGAACTGGAATTATGAATTACGAAATGAAACCTTGGCAATACTTTCGGCCATAGTCAATCATATCACGTGTATCCATTATTAATTAATAATAACATTAATGCTGTTTTTGGGTTTTCACTTCAGGTCAGTTGAGCTGACACTATTTCGAAGCGGCCGTTTTATAGTAATGATGTGTATGACTTCACGCTGAGTTTCTGAAACGCGAGCGTGTTGCATTTCATTCCTTTATGCGGGATTGCCACTAAACCGTGGTTTGTCGTCCGAAATATTTGGGAGGTAGCAATACGAATACATACCAACAGCTTGATGGACAGTCATGGGTGATCATATACACTTTATTTGGTATAACCACCTGCACCTACCTAACACTGTCATTCAACGCTTTGGATTCTGTCCCAAGAACGGACGGCTGTGCAAAGTTTTTTTTTTTTTCTTTTACGCAGGTTAAGCTGATAATTTGAATCACCGATGACAAAAAATATGTTGACTTTCATCTGTAGATATTCATTTTTAACAGAGGAGTCTTGCTTTTACAGTAAATGGAAGAGCTAGTATGCAAACAACGTGCACACCACTAAAAAACCTCACGGTCAACTGATACTCCGTTTAATCGTTTGGGTTACGTTCATGGAAACTGCTCTGAATTCCGAGAATGTGGCGCATCTGTTTCCATAATAAAAAGGAGCTAGGGGCGTGTTGGGTTTAACGTTCAGATGTACTTTTCTATTCCATTAGCAGATAGAAGGTCCTGGCACACCCTCAGGTTCCCTTTTAATTAATCAACACCCGTTTATCCGAGTTGTGCTGGTGACGCAGAGCAGCCGGGCGACGCTCGAGGCGGCAGGAGCGGCATATGGCTCTCTTCCTGTTGGCTGCGTTCTAATGCGGGAATACCCAAAACAAACGCTTGTGTAGGTAGTTGTGCTATACACAGTTACTGAGCATGGGGACATGTTAATAGTCTGTAAACTAGTCAAGACCAATATCTGCGTGTGGCGTTTGCCCTGGAATGACTTTTTGTGTTTGCGTATGCGGAATAGAAAGCACTATATCATATTTATTATTATTGCTGTGGTTAAACCAGGATGTACGAGGTGGACTGGCTGTCTGCAGAGCTGGAGAGAAGATTCCTGTGGTCCGATGGTCTTGAATATTGTGCAACTTAGGAACTTTGCTAAAGCCTGATTTTTGTGGACACCCCTAAGCACTCCCATAGCGCCGGCAATGCAATGGTAATTAAATTGTTTTGTCAAATGTATAATTGTTAAGTGTTATGTGTTAAATGTGTTGTCATAGTGTTGTCTATGTGTTTCTAACTGCTTCTTTTTCAATATCTGATCTTATTTCAAACCAGCTGCATTCAAAACAGTTCATTGTTTCATTGTGTCTTGTCTGTTGAATCATTGTCTGTCTAACAGTATACCAGTCATTTCCCAAATGGCCTCACCTGTGTCAGCAGTAAGTCATTAAATACACATGTAGTTGAATGCGCACACTTGAGAGCAGTTTGTTGTTGTTGTGCTTCTGCTCAAGTCTGGGTTGTTTGTCGTGTTTTCAAAAAAATTATTTGTTTTTGAAGCTTTGCTCCTTCTGTGTTTTTTTTTTTCCCGTGAGAAATTTCGGCCAAGTTCTCACCAATACCAGAATATTTTTTTCATAGGGCTAACCACTGATTAATAATTATGACCATTCATTCAATCTGAAAAAGTGCTAATTTACTATTGCTTAATATGTTTTCCCCCTGTCTCACTTCGGCCTGTTTCTATACAGGATGGCCTACTACCTGTGTTTTTAGTCATGACTGCCCCAGTTCTACATCCCTGCTGTAGCCAATACTTGTTCTCATGGGGTATTATTGGGCACATTACATTGGTTTTCTCTGGCTCCAACTTTAAACCCTTGTCTGGGAACTTGCATTTAAAATTAGCAGTTGGACTATCATTCCTGCCACTAGATTCCTTCTATATGTGTATATCTGGGAGTGTCATGTACATTTAAGTGTCACAACGGTGGTTGTTCACTTAGGCTGATCACCAAGAAGTTAAAATAGGTTTTGGATACCTATCAAATTGCCTAAAGCGTACCATAAGACTGAGATGCTTTACTTCCCCTCTAGGTCCTCCCCATTTCAAGGCCTCCCCCTCAGCCTAGACTCTAAGCTTTTTCAGGAATAGTACTGCTGCTGGCCAAAGCCTTGGGGTAATGCTTGTTAACCAACTGTCTTTCTTTCAGGTTGCAGCAGTGAGCCAGGTATGCAAATTCTTTTTGTACAGCATCCAAAGATTCCACCCTTACTTCACTATGTATTCTACACAGCTCCTAGTTCATGCCCTGGTCCTCTCACACCTGTGCTGCTGTAACTCCCTCTTTATCTTCCTGCCTGTGCCATCAAACAACTGCAACTAATCTAGAATTCAGCTGTACAACTTGTCGAAAACCACCGAAAGCATAGTGAAGTCACTCCTCACCTGACTTCACTGGCTTCCTGTTACAGCTCACATCCAGCTCAAAACCTTGGTGCTAGCATACAGGACAGTAAATGAAACAGCCCCCTCATACCTACACTTGGTGTTCAAACCATATTTATCGTTCAGATCACTACACTCTGCAACACTAACAGTTCCTTCCCAATGGGGTCACTCCTCTCAGAAACGATGCCTGTCCGTATTGGTCCCCCAGTGGTTGAATGAACTTTCCACTGGGGTCAAGACAGCAAAATCAATGGCCATCTTCCGATGCAGACTGAAGACCCATCTGTTCAGACTACATCTTGGTTCCACCTCAGTTCCCACCTCTTAACACTTGTATTACCATTACTTGTATTATGGTCTTGTTGGGCTCACACTCACTGGTCTGGGAATGTTGTTAGCCTGGTCAGATACTGTTGCTCATTCAGCTTGAATGGATACACTTCTGTTCTCTTGTGCTGGAACTCACTCTGGATAAGAGCATGAATGTAATGTAATGCAATGTAGAACAACACAGACACTTCAGCAACATGAATTACGAGTTTCTAAAGCAGTTAGATCTTGGAGAATACAGCACATTTGATTTTGTGAAAATGAATAATGTGACAGATCTGTTCAGCCTCTCATTATTCCACTCCCTTTTTTGTTCTCAATCCTGAGGTCCCGTGACTTGATCACAATGAGTCATCATGTGACCAGAACAGAGACTCATGGGAGTTCTGCTAGTTCCAGTATGTGTGTGTGCTGTTCTAACAGGAAACAGATGTGGCTTTGGCAGCTTCAAGGCTTCAGTTAAAGAGACAGACTGAGAATTACACTAAGGAACATAAGATGGGAGAAGGCCTGGTGTTTGCACATACCCAACACAGTCATAGTGGTTGTTTACTTAAACAAGGCTATACCATGCCATGCCACCTGGTGGCTATTGAGGGCAACAGCCAGGTGTTACTTTAGGCACCTTGCTCACTTATTTGAACTAGTGATGGACTGATAAATCTATGTGTTTTGACAAGCACAGCCAATCAAAGATTACATGGTTGTAGGTTTGTATCATGTGTGGGTGCTGGTCACCAGACTTCCTCTCTGTGCTTCATTTTACATGAATGCTGGTTGTTGAATTTTACCATCAGAGGGTGCTCTAATTTTGCTGCAAGTGAAATTCCCTTATGTGCACTCAAGTGCCAGGTAGATCAAAGGTTGCTTTCATTTTTTTAAGGCAGATTTAAAACACATCTGCGTAATGCAACCACCATGTACTTTTGGATTATCATTATGGTTGTATTAAAAGAACCAGGGGCAAATTTTAGCTGCTTCACTGTATCAAGTCATACATTCTTTTTATTGTTGTTGTTATTGTTTATAGGTCATACAATATTTCCCCAGCCTGAAATCCATTTATAAGCATGCACTTCTCACCAAAAATGACATAGTCTTGGTTGATTTACTTTGATGAATATGTTCCTTTGGCAGAAGGCTTGTAAAATAGTGTGTTGGTCTGCCAGATGCTCCATTCACTTACAGACAGACTGGCAAACACTTACCTCTTATGTATGTTAATGACATTTAGACAAAGCTCCTGTAAAGGTTTCTCTACTTTGAGCAGATCTTAACCTTACTTTATTTTCTATTGATTTCTCCTCTTATCAGAGCACAGAAGGAATTTTAGCTGCTACAACTACTATTAGTACTGTTGCTACTACCAGTCCTATTGCTACTAACAATACAGCAGATAATGCAATTTTTACCACTACTCATAGTAATGACAGAAATGTTTAAAATGCTGATATGTTGGTGTAATGTCACACATTGAGAGGGCATGTTTTTCCTGTAAAATATGAATGGGTAATTAAATGAACCTCAAAGATGGGCTGTCCAGCTTAATTTCACCCCATAAGCAAATGAGCAGTCAAGACTGCATAGACATACCTGCATGCACACTTGCAAATATGGACGACAAGCCTCTTTGCTGAAAATGAAGCCATAATTCACGCTTCTTTTATTTGTCCATCAGATTCTGTGTGTGTGTGTGTAAAGTGGAGCAACTAGCCTATGCTTATCATGGCTATGTATTCACCAAACATTAAGCTGTCAACAATTTTTTTTCTTCCCTTTACAGGTCAGTGGTATACAATTCAGTAGGCATTCCAGTATGGTCATTACTCCCTGTCAGGAGCAACAGGTTACAACATAGACCTATACAAATATAAAAATATACAGTTGCATTACACTAAAACTGTATCTTTATAGTTCTTTTCAGATGTTTTTTTTCACGCCTTGAATTAAATGCACGTAATTCACTCCACTAATATCAAAAAGAAAACTTTTTATCAAAAAGAAAATGTTGCAGTGAAGCTGCATCATTATCATCATCATCTAAAACTATCTAGAGAAAGGGTTTTACTAATTATACATACTTTTTGAGAAGCGTGATGTTTGTCAAGATCACAAAGGAAAAAAAAACCAAGAAGCTGAAATTTAACACGCTACCACGAGATGGCCAGGCGCTCTTTGGGTTCCAGTTAATTGGGTCCATATGAATCGATTCCCTAAAAGCCGCCTGGACCTCTTCGCGTTTCACTTCCTTGAAAACTCTGGGGGTATATAAGCAGTCTTTGTCTGCGTCAGCTAAAGCGGTTTCTACTGTGCTCAGGAAGGATTCCTCTTTTCCAGCTAAACTGGAAGCCAGGTAAACTTGCTTGATACTTGATTGATTTCGATACGAAAGCGCAGTATTACATACAAGTGCCGAATGGTTTTTGAATTATATATTTGTAAGAAATTGCACGAAAATATAAAATAGTTGTGAAGCGTTCCTTGTTTCGGTTTCATTTATGTTGCATCCGGAATCACGTAGATTTTAAAAAGTAATCCTTCCTTGAAAGCCTACGATCGAACACAAAGATAAGACTACTACAATCCTACGGTGT
Source organism: Megalops cyprinoides (assembly GCF_013368585.1). Classification (NCBI taxonomy): domain Eukaryota; kingdom Metazoa; phylum Chordata; class Actinopteri; order Elopiformes; family Megalopidae; genus Megalops; species Megalops cyprinoides. The sequence continues at coordinate 13,131,523 of NC_050603.1, forward strand.
ATAGCCATATAATTGCCGTTAATAAATTGATAGAAGTAGGACTAGAGGTAATAAACACGTGACAGTGCACAGTGTTAAACAATGACGAATCAATCACTGCTTCTCATAGGTGAGCGAAACTCCGGTCCTATGACATTATTATTTTATGGGATCATAACAGACTGGTGTAAGTTGGAAAACTGGAAATATTTTCCCTTTAATCTTAGTACAGTGAGCAAGTTCAGAATCGATGTGTTTTTGCTGCAAGGTATTAAAATTGTCGCCAATCATTCTGCAAAATGCGCTGGTTCTGTGACCACAATTTGAACTGAAATAAACTGAAAAATGTCATAAAACAAATGTAAAGTTCAATCAAAGTAATGAACCAACTTCGATATACGTTATAAACATTTAATTAGACTGTAACTGCATAAGAGAGGAGATTAAAGGCTCTGCATTTAAGAAAACTGCATATTTGAGATAAGAATAAGAACAAATTCAATATAAATTAAGGAAATGCAAGGTTTTGGTCATGTAAGGCAAAGGAATTTTAATTTGTGCCAAAGCAATATTGACGTTGGTCTAGTTATATATAAAATGAAACATGAGGGAGCATCAAAGATTTGGAACACCAAAATGGACAATTCAATTGAGGTTTTAGGCTAGTGCAAAAAAAAAAAAAAAACCTGTGAAAAGATAATTTTCCATTTTGCTTGAGGTGCTGCCAGTGGCTAAACAGAGATGACCATTACTTCATTGACAGTAGTCTGATGCCCCAGTGCCCCAGTCTGCCATGGTACCTGTCTGTGTCTGTATTCAGGACAGCAGGGTCACTGTCAGGATGTTGGGTTTGCTGTCCATTTTGCAGCGCATTCTAAGAATGTGCCTATTTTGACTACATCTCTAACCCCTCCCCCTACTAATGTTATGGTAATAACTTGTGGTAAAACCTGATTTAAGAAATATATGAGCATTAAAAGCTAAAGCCTTGTGGCAGTGTAAGTCTTTGCTAGGGCAAAAAGCGCAGTGGTCAAACCTTTGCGGCAATAGAGGCTTGTGGTTGTGCAATGGCAATAGTATTATATGTTTGTGTGCTTAATGGCAGCTCATAATGTGGCAATGCTTCCCACAGTAATGCTACATTACAAACATTCAGCATCTGTTCAGCAGCTACAAGCCAAGTACCTGTTTGTAAGTCACTTTGGATAAGAGCATTTGCCAAACGAATAAATGTAATACATATGCATTTGCTTTGGTCTCATAGTGCAATCAGATAAGGTAGTCAAACAAGTCAGGGAAGTGGGAAGATGGTTGAAAATAACAAGAGCATGTTATTCATTGCTTCACGGGTATCTGTATCAAGGGTGCAAGGCATAGCTTCAGGTTTAAATATTACAGATTTATGTAGCCATTTATCAAAGGGTGACAAAATCATACCCTCTCCTGGAATTTGAACCTACATCCTTATTTATACAGTCCTGTTACCAAACCATAAAGTTATCCTCTATATTGACATCATCTAAACAACATAGCTGCATCTGATGATATAGAATTATGCTCTATGCAGCCATTAAACGTTGCATTAAATGTAGTTTACCCATTCCTCTTGTCTTTTTCCCCAGAATGCTCCTGGTTGGAGGTTTGTCTCTATTGCTGGCCTCAGTGCAGATCTGTTCTGCCCAGGGAATGACTCTGGATGCAGAGTGGGAGAGCTGGAAGGTCACTCACAGCAAGGAATACAACAGCCTGGTAAGTTTATTTGTGCTTATGCAAACATATTGGCTCCGTCTCATCATTCATCTGAAAAGGATTGATGGAATCCTAGTCTCAAAAGTGAGATTTTCCTTAATATTTAGGTGGTTACTGTGGGGTGTTCATAACCTGACAGTGTAATGTATCTGAAACACAAATACCTTTTGATGTAGCTGTCTGGGCTGATGGCAGTCTGGTAACTGATCCAATTACATGAGCTTGGATCGCACTAAAACTGCAGGACACAGTTGTAATCGAAGAAATCCCTCACATTACTCAGGTTTCAAAGTTCTGTATCAGATTTCATAAGTATGTGTTTTGTCATGATACCCAAATGTAACAGGAAAATATGTTATATGGTATTTATTTTTATTTGTTTATTCTTTATTTAACCAGGGATCCCCATTGAGATTAAAATGTTTTTTGCAAGATGGACTTGACAAAACACACAGTTACAAAGACAACTGCCATGATACATACACAGAGGATCGTGATAATGTCCCACTGATTCCACTCCAAATTTTCAGGATTTTATCGGAAAAGAAGCCCCATTAATGATTAGACACCTCTAGTCACTTGTGAAAGAGGAAGGGTAGTATATGAAGCATATGCATTTAAAAGAACTGAAAGATCTTTGCCCTTTTTTGGAAATCTGTTGCAAAGCTATGCAGAGAGACATGGATCACATCCCTGCTCTGATTTCAGTGGTTAAAATAGCATGATTTACTACTGTAGTTTTTGTTATTCCACAACCAAATGTTGAAAGGTTGATCGTTTACCACTCAAGGCTTCAGAAGAGGAAGCACCTCTGTGGTGTTTTTAACGTAGTGTCGCTATGGGTCACAGCACGTCTGTGCACACTAGTATTACTTCTGTCACAGCGCCTAAAATTAGGTTAAGACCTTACAGTGAGGTTTGACCACATCCACTTTCTCAGTGTGTTCTCATGGCAGTTTCTCACCATTTACAGTATGTAAAGTGAAGTTTCCTACTGGTGATGGGATATGGAGCAAACCAAAGTCAGGTGATTTTGTAAGGGTGGCAGTTTTATTCCAGTAAAGGGTGTTTTATGCCAGACGTTGACATCAGCATGGTGGATAGCAGCAAATTGCAGGACACAGCCAGCCCTGACCTAGACGTGTTTGCTTTCACCGTTGAACATGTAGGGCGAGGAGTCCATCCGGAGGTCCGTCTGGGAGAAGAATATGCAGCTGATTGAGGCTCATAACCAGGAGTATAACCTTGGCATGCATTCTTACGAGCTGGCCATGAACCACCTCGGGGACATGGTGAGTTCCTGTTTTCTGCCTACCCCCATGCCAACCATCACTGGTACCTCTCAGTTCTCCTGTTTTATCTGCTGATAAATCTGTGCTATCACCAATGGCCAAATCTCCCACTCAGCACACAGAGAACCCCCACATCCCTTATAAAATGACATCCTATCACTCAGCAGGAGCTTTGAAACGGTTTCTGCTGCTACTGTGTGAGTCTAGCCATAATGTGGCCATGCCACAACCACCATGGAGAAAGGATGGAGAGAATACCACTTTTAATCTGAGTGACCACACTAGACGGGGTGTGATTTTTATCAACCATGTAGTGGTCAGGACATGTGACCCAGAGGGTTTAGATTCTAAATCTTTGGGTGGGGCCTTTCATATGGTCTCAGTTGCCATGGAAATGATTTCCAGCTTATCAGATAAAAAGAGATCATAGGCCGAATTAGATTCCTATTGGTTGACATTTCCTGATTCACTGAAATGGAGAAGCACAAAGGACTGGTTAGACATGATGTGTGATTTTGAACCTCTATTATGAAAATGAGTTCCTCTTTGGAGTGCCCAGTGATGCAGTATATTTTTCACACCTTAATAAAACCAGACGTCCGCATAATGAATTCATTTTGGGCAGCAGCAAAACACCCTTATGAAAAACAAACATGTATGAACATGCAGTAAAATAGAAAATCCAGTGTTCTCCTCCATCCAGCATTTGCTGTCCAGGTGCACTGTGAGGGGAAACATGGTTAGCATGTGTATGTATGTAAGGCTGCATTTAACACTCTCCACTTCTCTGGCACTCCTGCAGAAAATGTTGTGGTGAGACAAGCCTAATCAGCCATTCCAAGGTTAGGAATGAAAAGGGGAAATGAAAAAAATCCAAACAGAATTATCATATGTTCATACATATTAAAATATGACAATATACAAATTGTCAGCATTTTGAGCATAGAATTTCCTCAATGGTGTCAATAATAGCCTTCTAAGGGTCTGCTCAAGGCGAGCATATTTGTCCCTATTTGTGGATTGTGCCATTCTGGTTGATATGAAGCAGGAATGAGTGAAAGATGTCTTTTTGCCACTAGAGAAAGTGTTCTTAGATAACTAATCCAGAATCAGTTAGCCTCACCCTGTTTGTAAGCGCTCTCATTTTGTGCTAATACCTAAAGAATCCAGGATAAGCAAGCACCAACAAGACTAGTGCACAACTGCTTGAACAGGAAATATTCTGCAAGGCCGAAACAGGCAGTCATGTGGTTTCTCTTGATCTATAAACAAACATATGCAAATAAAAGACATGCTCGAGACATAGACATATACACAAACACACACAGGTGCAATCACACAAACACACACACACGCACGCACACACGCATGCACACACACGCACACACACAAAGCTTCAGAATACAATGATGAACTGGCAGACTGATAACTAATCCTCAAATGTTTGTTTGCTCAGACCACAGAGGAGGTGGCTGAGAAGATGACCGGACTTCAGGTCCCACTGGTCAGGGAGAAAAACACCACCTTCATTGCTGATGACGGCCTGGAGAAACTACCCAAAGCCATCGACTATCGGAAACTTGGCTATGTCTCGCCTGTCAGGAACCAGGTCAGCAAGGGCTTCGGGTGCAGTCAGAAAAATGTGAAGATTGTGGAAGTAAACTCCATGGAAAGTTTTTTATTAGACCTGTCAAGCATACACCAAGTCTTACAATATTACATGATACAGTCAATTAAACACTTTACCTAGTTTTATTTTTCAAATAATAATTCATTCTTAATATTGAATGGTGATTGGTTCATTTTTCTAAAAGTAGGTGGTCAGTGACTAGTCAGTGAGAGAGTGTATTTCTTCAAGAGTCAGTTATTTCTACTTGTCAGGTAATTGATACATTTATGAATACATTGTGAAGAACATGGTTCCTGGTCAGTGAAACAGATTAGCTCTTGTTTTAGGGTAGTTTGTATTTTCATAATCTATTGACCTCTCAAGATTTAAGTCTATTTGGCATTAACATTTCAGTTTGAACAATGTGTGAATACCTGTTATAATGTGCCCTACTTCAGTATTAAAAGTAACTTCTAATGACTTTATGTTGGAAAATACTGCCAATTTCCAGACATTTGGAGATAAGTTCTTTACCAATGTAAAAACTGCAGTGTTGATAAGTAGAAGTCTGCCCCCTGGTGGAGTCATTAGAAGACAGGTCTGTGTCTGTCCTGATGGTTCTGTCCCAGGGTTCCTGTGGGTCATGCTGGGCTTTCAGTTCAGTTGGGGCCATAGAGGGCCAGCTGATGAAGACAAAGGGCAAGCTGGTGCCCCTTAGCCCGCAGAATCTGGTGGACTGTGTGACTGAAAATGATGGCTGTGGAGGAGGCTACATGACCAAAGCCTTCGATTACGTCCAGAACAACGGAGGCATCGACTCTGAGGAGGCGTACCCCTACGTGGGTGAGGTCTGTCCCTCTGACGCTCTGCACACGTATTTCAACCGTTTTGTGAAGATCTCTTGGGCCCAAATGTGTTACTTGCTTAGGAGGTCAATATCAGCCTTTACCACCATTTAAACTTCTGTCTCATGTCTTGTTTGTAAGTCGCTCTGGATGAAAGTAATGTAAGCGCGTGCAAATGTATGAAGCTAATTGGAAGTATGATGCTAAATCTACCGTTGAGGAGAGGGTTTGGTGTGACTGCCAATACCGGTGTCTCCCTTAGGACCAGGACTGTGCCTACAACGTGTCAGGCAAAGCAGCCGAGATCCGGGGCTACAAGGAGGTCCAGGAGGGAAGTGAGCGTGCACTGCAGGTGGCTGTTGCCAAAGTGGGACCCGTTTCTGTGGGGATTGACGCAACCCTCCCCAGCTTCCAGTTCTACCACAAGGGTGAGTCACGCTGTGAGAGAAGCTAGACGTGGTTTTGGGTGTCCCACAATGTCTTTGAATTACTGACAAGCCCTATGAACACATTACTGTATTGTAAGTAATTAACCCAAATGGTTGGTCCAATTAGGTAAGAAAGGTCTTAATCAACGCAGAATGAGGTCTCTTCGGGTCTTAACAGCAGTATTATTCTCCAATACTTTATACAATGCAATGTTCTGTACTTTATTATTGGATTATTATAGAAAATATTATGCCAAACTACCACTAATGATAGTAAGACATCACTGGCATTGCATAATAGAAAATGATTACTTTTGTGGCATATCTCCAATTGGGAATTGTTGCTGTTGTCTTCCTCACTTCAGCTCAAATTTACATTTACTTAGAATGGAAAAAACAGCACTTTAGTACAGGCTGTGCCTTTCCCAGGGTATAATATCTGTACATACTACATCATTTATACCTAGTGTATTAATGTAGAGCAGATAATATTACATCATAAATAACACAACTGACTCATTTAATAGCACAGTTCTCCACTGTTAACATAGCATGGAATGGATAATATAGATAGTATATACTGGACAGTTTGCACAGTATCAAAATGGTGAAATGGAATGCAGGTCCAAGGTGAAGCGAAACGGAAGTAGTGCTCAGACCTGCGTCAGACTGTAGTGTCATGTGAGCATCAGGAGATCACCAAGAATGCACTCGGGCAGTCATGCAGTGCCGCTCACGCTTCCTGCTGCGGTCTCTGCAGGTGTGTACTACGACCGCGACTGCAACAAGGACGATATCAATCACGCTGTGCTGGCGGTGGGTTATGGTGCCACCTCTAAGGGCAAGAAATACTGGATTGTCAAGAACAGGTGAGACAGCAGCTCCAGGGCAGACCCTTATAATAAAGACGAGTATGTGACGAATATGTGTTTATGCATCAAGGCCAAATATGTATATATTTTTGAATGTGTCAAACTGTTTCAAAGCATTTATTCATTAAATATTTTGCTGTGTGTGCTTACTGCCTTCATGATTGTAATTTTTAATGTATGGAATATGAAAGCATACTCTGCCCTGTATTGATATATGTTGCAAATATTCTTTATGTTTTATTGCATGTTTTGTCATGTATTTACACAGCAAATGTCTTAAGCTACAGACTTGGTGGCAGCAGTTGCTAATGAATGCTTTATCAAGCAGTGATGACATGCTTATGAAGTTAGTATGCATGGCTCATGAGTGATTCATGAAGGTCAACTTGGGTGTATGCAATGCATACATAAAGCGTACAGTGTCATTTACTGACCTCTGTTCCAGCTACAACACCATGCATTTCCAGAATATCTCTACTTGGCCTGTAGGCCTAACTTGTATGTTACACAAGATTTATAGATTGTCGATAGTAGTTTCATCCATTGTCCAACAGCAGTGCAGATTTTGTGTTTTTACTTCTGCTGAGCTGAAACTACTTTCTTCAGTGCAAAGGTTGCATACCGTAATGCCCCAATCTGTCTCTCTGTGTCTCTTTCTGTCTGATTCAGCTGGGGGGAGGGATGGGGAAACAAAGGCTACATTCTGATGGCGCGCAACCGAAACAACTTCTGCGGCATCGCGAACCTCGCCAGCTTCCCCATTATGTGACCACCAGAGGGAGACAGACTGTGGAAATTCCACCCTTTATCACTAATCACAGCACTTCCTAGATGGGTTATTACCCCTTTGGTTTGTAGCAACCCTCTCACAGCTTGCTTCACACTACCTTCTTTTCCCAATCACTGATCTTACACGAGTTTCTTTTTTAGACATAGGGGCTGGGGACTGGGGCTTGAAAAACTGATCTTGGATCAGTGAACAGGGCTAAAGCACCCATAGTGTTATCCCCAGCCTTACCTCCAGTCACACTGTACGCCAGGGCTTTTTAATGAACACAGCCCACCATGGGCCTCCTGCGTATTGTTTTATAAAGAGGAATTGGAAGAAGTTTGCCTCACTAACATGATTTTAAAATCAATCTGGCCCTTGGAAAAAAGTAGTTGCAGAGCCTTGCCGTACACAGATTAACAATGCCATTGTCACCATGGATGCCTGTTGAAAATCCATTCATAAAATATACAGCCAAAGCAAAAGTGAGACAGACTGTGAAAGCGAAGGCTGATTACTGCTGTCTGTGTAGTTGAATTTTACTGTGGTAAAATGTAAGCACACTGGTAATCTCTCTGAAGTATTATACAGCCATTTCCTTACGGGAGGATGCTTGGAGATAAACAGAAAAATGTATTGCACACCGTTTGCCTTTCTTTTGCACAAAAACAGGTGAAGTGGGGCTCTACAACAAATGTACTGTACAATTTTTAAAAATTAGCCCAGCATGAATTAGTTTTGACAGGAAAGAAGTTGCCAAGAGAACTCTAGTGCTGAACAGAAATATACGTAAATAGGCAGTAAATATAAATACATATCGGTAAATAGAAACTATTTGATTATTTTCATGTTTCGCACAAGTTTATTTGTTGTTCTGAATAAATGCAGAGTCTAAAATATACTAATACCTATTTTCTACAGTCTTAGCTAGGAGTACATAATGCTAATCATCATGTAGTGTCAGAGATGATTAATGCAAAATTGTGATAAATACAGTATGAAACTGAGAAATGGCAATGACACAATGACAGAGAACAAATCACACATATAGAAATATATATAACAGAAAATGTAATATTTTCTACCTGTTAACTACTTAATAAGCCATATTTAAAAAGTCATGAGTTATCTATGTTCTGTTTTTAGCAGAACCTATCCCTGATAAAGTGACCAACCTGAAAGACTTGGTTTTCTTTAATGAGCCTGAATTGGCCACTGGAGAACCTGAAGTGGTCTTGCCTGTTCTTCAGTGAGATTGTGAAAGACAAATGTAATGGAAACATTGAAATGTAGGGTCTATAGTGTGAACGTTCTGAGTGCTAATCAAATCAGGCTACTTCCTAAAAAGGTGTGGTGTAATAGCATGTACTGTATGTGTGTTTTGAAATTGTTTGGTGCTGTTGAATCTGAAATTAGTCTTTTGTTTTTAAACTCGTCAGTCAACATGATTACTTTTTCTACTGAATAAAACAAGTGATGAAAATGAAAAATTGTGAAAAAAATTGTTGTTATTAACATTGTTATTGTGCCCAACCGTTGTTCAAAGGGATCAGTGTAATACGACACAGTTAGTTGTGAAGCTCCGTTTAACTTCAGGTGGTTGTACGGTTGAGCATCGGTAAACAATATTCTGTTGACATTCTTTTGCACAGCGCCCTCTTGTGGATAGAAATTTGGCAAAATAAACACCCATGAGCAGGGTCATGAGTTTTTCCTGTTCATACTTTCACCTTCTATCCATCCATCCGTGCCAATCAAGACACTTTTGCAGTCACCAGACTTTATATTTTGATTCCAGCTATTCAGTTAGTTGAATTACATTTGAAACTTAAAAGAACATTAGTAGCTTGCAGATCCTTTATGTTTTAAGTTTTTAGATATCTAATTTTTCTTTATGTTGTTGTAGATGCACCACTGGGCACCCTCATAAGCAGTGATAAACAGTGACCATGTGATATTACTGAATATTGCTGTCAGTCAACAGTGCCACCAACTACTTCAGCAATTAACTGTCTGTTGTGTCAAAACCAGACCAAATGCAGGAACAAGCTGTTGCATGTTGAATGCCAGTGGCACTTGTCGAAACTGGTTTGCTGTGGAGGGGGGTTTGTAATATTTTCTGTACAAACTTTTCAGTCCAGTGGTTGAGGCTCATTGGTTAATGGTTTGGATTGCTAGCAGGCTAACTAAGAGGTACAGTCTGACTGTCCCAGGAAAGTTGTATCACCTGTACTGTGCCGTGTTGGCTGGAATTTTAAACTTTTTCATTTGCAGCAGCTTTTATATAGTGAAAATACTCAGTGCACATAAGCCTGTCAAATGCATTCACTACAGCACTTCACCTCTAACTCATGATAACATTATCAATTCAAAGTGTGCTTTCAGATTTAGAACAGGGCAGCAATGAAAGTAATACACATTCTGCACACTGTGGCCTTTGCAATTGTCTTTGAATAAGTGGTCATGGAGCCTTCAGCATCTTATGAAAGCAAATCCCACAGGATTTGTAAATTTCAGTTATTCTTTTGTATATTTCATCTTATATGCTCCTTTTGTCAAATATACAGATGTTTTCCTTTCTAAAACCGTGACGGTTTTAAATATAGCAATATATTTCTTATATATAATGCAATGTCCTTATGATGTCCTGATTGACCCGCCACTGCCATAGCTTCATCACACCTTGTACTCATTAATGACTTATGACCTAGTCCACATGCAGCTTTTGCCTCATGCCCAAATGCCATTGAAAGACGGCATTGATCAGGACACTTGTCTTAGGCTGCAGTGGTGTTGCTCAACTGTGAAAGTTGCACTGCCTCTCTAAATAGGATCCATGGGGAAAAAAACCCATGACCCTTTCCAGTAGTTACCGTATTAAGCGTAAGGGCCATTATAGCATAAAAAGCAATCAGTCTGTGTTTTTATCTGAAGACAGTTAAATTGAAGACAGTCATAAACAAAAAAGTCTTTGGAACAAAAGCTCAAATGTGTAAATGTAAGATATAAGGCAAAGCTTTAAAGTATGCCACTTACCTCTTTAACAAAATACAGAATCCTGCACAGATATATGCATGTCTTGTGTTTTGTGTTTAAAACTAATTACCCTGACTTAAAACACCCTGATGAATGTAGCTATCCTCTCTATTCCCTGCACATTGTGGGTGGGGGAAAGACAAGTTTTATTGGTTAAGTGCCAATATAAGTTTTCAGTGGCTGGAAATAAATAGTTAAATATCATTAACTTGGGCAGATGTGGAGATAGGGAGGGAGGGAGAGAGTGAGAAAGGGAGAGGGAGAGGGAGTGGGAGAGGGAGAGAGATCAATGTTCTGACAGCTGTTGCTTTTCGTTAAAATTAATAGCCTGAAATAGCATTCACATGACGAGAAAGGAGAAGCGAGAGAGATACAGAAATCACAAGAGGGAGAGAGAAGAGAGAAATATGAAAACGGTTTGCCTCAGGAAATGGCACTTCCTCTTCAAGCTCTGTAATGGAGAATAGCACACTCGCCTAGCGAGAAACTAGTCTGCTTTCTGCAGTATCCCGGGGACTTATTACTTACTTTCTCCTATTAGGACACAATAAGGTAAGGAACAGTGCTTAATCCTTGTCCTATTCCTTGTCCTAAACAGACTTTTGGTAAACTTTACTCTAGCATGTGCAATCTGAAAAGGATTGTTTACAGAGAGAATTAAAAGTAGAAACTGTCTAGCCTGCACAGAGAGCTGGGTGAACACATGATCAAATGTTTACTGAGGCTGGGTCTGACTTCTTTGCACTCCATGTGTGTGTTATATAAGAGATGCTAGGATTGGCTGTAATGGGATTACTGTATGTGTATATGTTTCTGATGGTGCATACTGAGGTTTTTTATGCGTAAGAAAAAATTTAAAAGCAGACTGCTGTTTCCTCTTTAATATAGAGCAATTCACTGGTACCTACTAAGTGGAAGTGGGTTTGAAAGAAAGTCAGTGAAAGGTCAGCACTATAGTATGCTGGACCTAATATAAAGGTATTTTTTAGGAGTCAACAAACTTCACATTTGGTCTATTTTGCATGTTAATTCCTAAATATTGGCTGAATACGTAACAATACATTTTGAGCCAAACTCAAGCTAGAGACTAAAAAGTTTGAATTTTGGCAGGAACACATCTTTTTTTAGTTTTTTTTTTCACTTCATCACTTGGCAGATGTCCTTATAAAGTTTCTATAGCTATATGTTTCTATAGCTAAAATGTTTTACATTTTAGCTTCGGAATCACAAACATGCCACATAATAATGTTGCAGGAAGCACTGAGGCAAATCGTGTTCCATTATGAATCCTCCAATACACTTCAACACAGCTTCACACTACCCATCTGGAGAAGAAAATGAAAGTTTTCTTATTCACCACATTGTTTTCAGCAATCTGGTAGAGCTTGTATTAACTCCATTTAAATGGTTGAAATTTTATATAACACACAAATCTATTTACAAGTACAAGTATTTTGCAAGTACAATTTGTAAATACAATATTTGAATTTTTCTTATCAATTCTAAATGCATGGCTGTGAAATCAACTATGTCCTCATCCGGCACCAATGAGTTGTTAATGTCAGCAGGGGACATCCCAAATCCTCCAATCTGTGTTGGGTCTCCTGTCATACACAATGGGATTTAAAGTGTATCAAGTAGGCATTGGCTTTGGGAGAGTAAGGTATCAGAGCATTGCAGGCACCTTGCAATTATATACCTTATAACCTGGGCTGCCTTATATTCAGGTCAATGTAGTATTATCATTTTATACAGACAGATATGCTCAAAGATAATGTAGTTGTGCCCCCAAATCAAACTGGCAGTCCTCTAGGTATTTCAAATTTTCAAACCCTTCTGTTGTGACCTCTTTGTTTGTCGAGAAGCTCAAATGAATGAATTGAAGAAAATGTGATATACTCTTACTAACTTCAAAACGTTTGTCTTACATTCTTTCATTTGATTATTCTACACCTTATCACTTAGGTCAGCGCATTTCTTTTTTTGTATTGTGACATATGTGATAATAACTTTAACCTCAATTTAGGATGCATGTACTTCAGAGCCTCTTTCTATTGGTCCTTGGCATCATTAACCACACCTCCTCGGAATACGCTCTGAATGGACAATGGGAACAGTGGAAGAGAGATCACAACAAGGAGTACAGCAGTCCGGTAAGGGTGGGGCAGAAGACTGGAGGATGAGTTTATACATTTATTGGAGGATGAGTTTATACATTTATTGTTCTCTCCATTGCATCAGTATCTGCAATAATTACGAAAGTGACCAAACGGCAGATCACCTGTTGACTCACTTCATCACTCAAGACATACAGAATCAGTGTTCAGCAATGCCTCTTCTATTCTACTGTATTTCACGGTAGAATCCTTATCTTACATGAGGCGTACCTTTAGTTAATGTTGTTAGTCTGGGGGTTTTCAAACAACACATTTTAGAACTTTTGTTTTTGCTCACTATGAAAACCTCCAGTGGGGATTTTTTGTTAGCTGTGACCTTGGTGTGTCCTCTAATTTTGTAAATGTGTTTAGATGCAACTCAAATGAACAAAAACAGAACTACAGCATCGAGCCTGATGCTGAACATCTGTGTGTCAATACCGGCGCATGGTTCAAGTGCCTGTGGGCACAATCTGTCAGCCTGTCCAGAGGTTCTGAACAGCATTCTCCCCTAGTAGGTTTTAAATCATTAAGTGATGTATTGGAGATCAAGCCAAGCTGGGTGATTGTGCAGGAGGGAGCAAGTCATGTGGACACAGAGGGGATATTGTAGAAGACACAATTGACTACAATGGAATGGACTCTATTTCAATAAAACACAATGAAAGCTGCTTGGTGGTGTGGAAGTAGGAAGCATTGAGTTCTGTTTTTGACTATGGCCTTTCAGATAAAGGGTGTTTCACAGTACAGATAGTGAGAAATTTCGAAGGAGGGACACCATGTGCCAACCACACACAGACAGACTTGCGTGACAAGAGCCATTGCATGCTTCCAGTCTGAACACTCTGTGAGACTGCTCTTGCGATATTTCAGTGAAACAGTGGTTTCTCAGCTTGTTCCTCTATATATTTCCTATGTCATGTGGTTGTGTGTGCACGTGTTGTGTGTGCGTGCGTGTGTGTGTGTGTGTGTGTGTGTGTGTGTGTGTGTGTGTGCTTGTATTGGGCTGTGTTGTTTTACATGCATGTTGATGGTATTTATTTTTTATCAGGGGGAGGAGTTGCAGAGGAGGCTGATATGGGAGAAGAATCTGAGGCTGGTGGACAAACACAACCTGGAAGCTTCCCTTGGCCTATACTCCTTCACCATGGGCCTCAACCACCTCTCTGACATGGTACAGTTTTCAGATACATTCAGCCTAGAGTGGGACAGTCCAACACCATCAGACTGAACCACTGACATTGTGTGCTATTTTCTGAAAATCTGCGGAAGGTCCTGCAGCTTTATATTTCCTTACATTGTGAACACATCTTGTGAGTTTGCCATAGCTGTGTGCTGTTAGGATAAGTTGAAATCATTCCCCTAGCAAAGTCTGTCAGTGAGATGTAACTTTTGGACAAGATTCTAGATAGAGACTAAAGAGTTGGTAACAACTGTTTCCACATTATCAACTACCTGCATTATTATTTACCTGAACTTCACATTTGTGACTAGTATTAATGTAGGATATAATTAATGTGTTGCTTGTTGGTTATGCTTTCCTTGCTATAACGATGGAACAGGTACCTGAGTTTCTTGCAATAATTATCAATGGTATCTATATAGTGCCTATCAATGATCTGAGATCTCTTCATAGTTGAATATCTGCGGGATCCACCTCGAATATCATTACCAGACTACAATGAAATGTTCTCTGTGGGGTGCAAAGTTCTGAGTAGTTGTAGGTGGGTAGGTCACAGGTAATGGCTCATAGGTAATTGCTTCCTGACCAGTAAATAGCTGTTGATGATTAAATTGTCCAGTTAGCTGTGTATACTTCAACCAAGCAAAGAAGCAACAACATCATTTACCTGTATATAAAGTCAATGTTTTAGTTTTCATGTTAAACTCAATTACAAACCTAGACAGAGATTCAAATGGTTGTTATTATTCTCTAAGCAGCCAGGCCATCTGAGGAGGAAAAAACTGACCTAATCTAATAACTTCTGAGTCAAATGAGTTCAGTGTCTACAGAAAACCCCTTTCAGAAGGAAACTAACCCTCAATTCTGGTCTGTTTAGACGTTAGAAGAGGTCAATGCCACGCTGAACGGGCTAAGTGATTCAGAGGACCTCTATCGCTATGGCAACCTGACGTTTACCCCTCCAAGCAATGTCGCTCTGCCCCAGGCAGTGGACTGGAGGGACAAAGGCATGGTCAGCCCAGTGAGAAACCAGGTACGTTATTTTATTGTTTATTTGAAAAAACATAAACTCTCAAATTACACTTAGCAATCACACAAAGCTGGGAGAATGAGTCTTTATGAGTTCCATAATGGGTGGAGCTGCCATGTGCTTTTCAATCACTGGTTTGCATTCAATGCAATTGATAGAGCCTTCATTAACACAGGGATGTGAGGGCTTGGTCGTGGGCTATGGTCTCACAGGTGATGCTGTTCTCAGGGTGCGTGCGGTTCCTGCTGGGCATTCAGCGTGGTGGGCGCCCTGGAGGGTCAGATGAAGAAGCAGACGGGTAAGCTGGTCCCACTCAGCCCACAGAACCTGGTGGACTGCAGCACCAGCTATGGCAACCACGGCTGCAAGGGCGGCTACCTCTCCAAGGCCTTCAATTACATCATTGGAAACAAGGGCATCGACTCTGACAGCTTCTACCCCTATAAGTTCAGGGTGAGGACAAGCCGTGGGAGGAGGGAACTCCCCCAAAATACCACTGCAAAACCAAGAGAAGGGACACATCTTTAGGGTCCCCATGGCTTTGATAATGTTTATTAGTGAAACATTATCACTGGTTCACTTATTATTATTGCCTTTGTATATCAGCACTGTAGTTAGTAAACATTATTGATGCCCCCCCCCCCCCGTACAATTGAATAATAAGTGGTAATATATTATACAATAAGAAATGGCTCAAAACTCATAAGTTTTAATAATTCTGCACTAAAGACTTCCCAGATCTGAATGAACAGTTTTCAGATACAACCCTCAACCCTTTATATTTATGATTACATTAAAGCAAACATTTTCTCATCTAATACAAAGTACTTAAAAATAACAATCACAATGACACTTTAAAAAAGATCCCTCAAGAAAAAAAGATCCCTCAAGAAAAGCTCCATGAACAGATCAATTCCAATTTTGTTTTTCCCAATTTTTCAGATAATGTATCTCAACAATTTATGGCTCAGTAATATAACATCAAGCAAGACTCTTCTAGACTCCATGTATTGCCATGATATCAGTCATTCAAAAACCAGACCTTTCCCAAGATTCTACATTTGATTACAAATTTCTTTAACTTTTCTTTAATTAAACTTAAGTTACTAAGTTTCTTAGTAACTAAAATTGTATAAAACTGTATATTACATTGTAACCAAACACAAACAATTCCAAACTAATACTCATCTTCCTCAATATTCCAAAAAGAATAATATCACATTGACATTAGTTGATGCTGAAACAGCCTTTGACCACCTGGAGAGGCCATTTCTTCTTTAGTGTCCTTTCATTTCCCATTTCAGATTCTTCTGTACTGAGGAACAGGACGAGGGTTCATTGTCACCCTTACCTTTTCTTTAGCCACGGAACCGCATGCTAAAAGAATTCAGAGAAGAGAAAGAAACAGAAATTAACGTTGGGAAGTACACCAAAAAATTAAAAATATTCACAGATGTTTTTATGCAACATGTAACAGTCAAAAAACGTTCCTCACCTTTGAAACTCCAAAATATTCCTAACTTCCAGTAAAATCGAAGAGAAATGATGGTTCTTCATAAATAACCTTGAATATATTCCACAACATCTTGAAGAATTTTAAGATGCTAGTAAAGAGTACAGATGACTTGGGATGTCAAATAATTAGTTCAAATAAAAAATATTATTTAAAGATAAATTTTCCTTTAGTGTAAAAAATGACCTTCAGATATGGCAACTGTGTTGCTGGTCATGCCTCTATTTATATTTTCAACAACACCCTTAGTTCAATAACATTCTCCAAAATCCATTTCCTAAGTAGTCAGTGCAATGATTACTTGATTCTAATTTTAAAAGATTACTGAATCATTTATTCAGTCAAACAAGGCCTATCAAATTAGTAGAAAGAGCTACTAAACTGTGTGTGTTTTAATCTTCCTGATTTGGAACTCTGCTTAATAGCCTAAATAGGTTTTTAGCTGTATCACATCATCCATAAGATCCAGAAGAACAGCCACTGAAGTTTGTTCAAAAATAATTTTCACCACTACGTTCTAAAAATAATCATAAAGGCTTTTTTTACTTTTTTATCATTAATAACACCTAAATAATGCTCTTGGATCAAGGTGAAAAGAAAGTAAAACAAGAGATCTCTAGAGAACTATGTAGAGACATAAACATGTAGAAAAGCCCTTGGTTTACCATAAAAAATCCCAACTCAACAGGTTCTTCTGGGAAATGTCAGGCATTAAAATACAAAGACCAGGTTCTGGATGAAGAGTCATGTTTGTGGTTAGGAAGGGGGAGATTCTCTGGGTGCTGTTGAGGCAGAATCTAAAGGCCCTGCTCACTGTTGACAAATTTGTTTCCCACTGTCACATGAACCTCTTGGCAGCTTGGCAGACATTGTAGTGCTGTCCAGGGTGATACAGTGGTGTTGAGCTGGAGAGGATATACCTGGGATAGAGCAGCAATGAATGAAAAGAGTCACTTGCCAGAGTAGACAGCATACAAATGCTCAGTGGTCTCAAAGGCAGCGGATAGGTCCAGATCTATCAGGAAAGGAGGCTGCTCTTGCAGAGGGAGGTGCCTGTGGGATGTAAAGAAGACCAGTGACAGTACAAAGCCCATCCTTGAAGCTAGACTGGTTGATGAGTAGGTCATTTGAAAACAGAAAATGGGATGGCTGATTTTAAAAAATGTATATGATTTTATTCAATGATGAATATTGCATATGCATATGTTTTATTGGTAAGTGACCTTGTAATAACTGTAACACCTCTTCCATCTACAGGAGGGCAAATGCCGCTACTCTGTAAAGGGGAGAGCTGCCTATTGCTCAGGGTTCCGGATCCTTCCTCGGGGGAATGAGAAGGCCCTCCAGTATGCTGCTGCCAACATTGGTCCCGTGTCCGTGGGCATCAATGCCATGCTGCCCTCCTTCTACCACTATAGAGGCGGTGAGTGCGCTGCCCAACCCCCATGGGAAACCAGAGACTGCTTTCAAGGGAAGCTTCAATCACTGCGCAAAATAGCTTTGTATTGGTTATAATGTTGTTTTAGCCATTGATATGTTTGTTATTACAGTACAAATAGAAATGAAATCTTTGTGCTAGTTCTGACAAAGAGCAATACCTTCCAAAAATCATTGTTAAAATTGAGGGCCTGACTACTCTGTGTTTCTACTGTTTTAAAGAACCAATTAATTTTAATAGGATGATAGGCTTTTGAGTAGATATAATGGTACTGGATTTAAGACCACAGCTGGGGGATTAAGTCCCTGATGAGCAAATTATTTTGTGCTCTGGAGAAATGTGCTTCACCTTGACTTCATAAGTAAATGGAGATGCACAAACAGATCCCAGAAGTGTTAAGATGGAAATGTCCTTATAAACATTAGATCCATTCAGCAGGTCTATAATAAAAGTGAAATCACATAACAGCATTGTTTACTTGGTTGTTAGCAAGTGAGGTCAACAGATTCTCTAACCAATGCAAAATGCTGGACTTATTTTTGCAGAAGTGGACAGTCAATGGCAAAACAGAAATGCATAATTCAGGTTTTAATCCTGTGGCTCTTAATCGTGCTCTGACTATGTGCTACCCCTCTGTGCAGGCTTGTACAATGAGCCATTATGCACCTCTAAGAAGACCAATCACGCAGTCCTAGTGGTGGGTTATGGCACAGACAAGGGGCAGGACTTCTGGCTGGTAAAGAACAGGTAAAGCGCTCTGTCATTTTTATTTGTATCAACAGACATGGGAAGCAGGAAGTGTACTGGTATGTGTTTATAGTTCACCTGAGAAAGGTTCCATCAGATTACATACATTCCATAGATTACGTTGTTAGCATTTAGCAGATGCTCTTACCCAGAGAAATTTACAATTTTTACATGTTATCCATTTATACAGCTGAATATTTACTGAGGCAATTCTGGGTTTAGTACCTTGCCCAAAGGTACAGCAGCAGTGCCCCAGTGGGGAATCGAACCAGCTAACAGTCAGTGTCAAAACAAACTGTAGGAAAAAAGATTTTCAGATTTTCCCTTGTAAATCACCAATATAAGAAGCAAGGCCATCAGTTTGATGGGTTTATTGAATGTACTGTACCAAAACAGCAGGGGCGGCAGGAACCATCATGTGATCTTGTGAAAACTCAACTGTACTTTCCCTGTGGTAGATGTTGTGCTGGCGACATCTAGTGTCCATAACCTTACATTACGACACAGTTACTGGATTTCAGCAACTTTAAATGTGGCCATAGAACATTGCCTAATAATCTGAAGGAACCCAGGCTTTGAATAGTGCAACCGTTCCTTTTTCCATTTTTATACGATAACTAAAATAAAATAAAACAACCCTTTTCACAGACAAAAACACTTAAATTTTGGCTGGACTAAATTTTGTTCTTTTTCTTTGTTCGATGTTAGAAAATGTTGACGCACACAACAATGAAATTTGTGCTGTGCAGATTTTCAGTTCTTGGTTTCTGTATGATTCAGATGACTTCAAATGGATAATAATTTTGTGTTTTGTTTTGAAGCTGGGGCACAGCCTGGGGTGAAAAGGGATACATTCGCATGGCGAGGAACAAGAATAACCTGTGTGGAATTGCCAACTTCCCCATATTTCCAACCTTGTGATACTTCAGGCTGATCTGAATACCTCAGACTGTCATGCAGAACGAAACTGCTAAATTAAAGTAGCATACAAAATGCAAAAAACAATAAAAAAAGAGATGCTACATGATTCAGAATAAACATGTATGTATATTTATGTAAACAGAGATTGCTTTCTAAAAATCAGCTTCAGTGGAACCCTGGTGAATGCCATCAAGGGCTGGTCCCCCAAAACAGAGCTGTTAAATAGTCGACACACATTAACATTGTTTGTATTGAATGTTCAAGTTCATAAGTTGTAGACATTTTTATAGAATGTGTGTCTGTGTGTGCATGAGACTTTGAGGATGTGTGTTTACTGTGTAATTAAATTACAGGGTGGTGCGGCAGTTAAGGGGCTAGCGTTATTTAAGATGTTTATCCTACTTCTTCAGTAAAACATGCAACTGTATGAATATTTCAGCTGTATGAATAAATTAATTAAATGAAAAAAGCTAAACAATGTCACTTTGTGTAAGATGTTTCTTAATGGACAAATTAATGTTGAAAACATCAACATGACCAAATGTGTGTATATAAACTGGGTTTCAAATATACTGACAATGAAGGGTTTGAAAATTTGTATTTCATTTGACTTTGAATTCCTCCTTCCTAAATCCAGGTAACAGAGGCAATGGGAGAATTGGCTTTTTTCTTTGTACATAGAAAATCTCAGCAACAATTGATTAAGATTTCATATCTGGTTTGTTCTCTCCACTAAACTAAACAGATGCATGATTCATGAAGAGTGAAGCAATACAAATATTGTCTTGTGACACTTTCCTGTGACATTACTTGCTTGCGGTAGAGACCAAACCCACAGCTGGTCATCACAGTAACGGGCACAATGTTTCCAGTCCCTTCTGCACATGAAGGCATGAAAATGCACATGAATTCAGCACATGAACTTTGCGACCTCACACTGGTTTGCTTGCAGTCAGCGTCATGGGCGTAAAGTACGGGGGGATGGGGGGGGGTTATAACCCCCCCAATAATCAAAACCAGCCAATACAACCCCCCCCCCAAAAAATCATATTCATGGAGACCTCAACCCCCCAATGTTCAACCCAAAGTTACGCCTTTGGTCAGTGTCAATGCAGCAATCAGTATTACAGGCTCAATAGAATCAGGTGTATTTACAGTTTTTTTTTTTCTTGATTGTTTGAACGCAGTTCCTGAAACATGATCTACACCTTATGTACACATTACAAACATTATCTGTTTTAAAACTTATTTAGTTATTTTTCATTGTAAATAAACTTTTCATTCTATTATTTTGTATGTAGCAACATAGTTATGTACAGTAGCACTATTTATCCAGTAATTACAGTTTCATTGATCACTAATATCAACCAAGCTGAAAGGTAGACGAGTTTACACTGAGGGTTCACTGTGTCATATGGATACTGTTACTTCGTATTTTTGTGCCTTTGCTTAAACACAGAAAAAGAGAGCTTCCCGTTTCATGACAAATGTACTGGTTGACATACTTGATTTTGAGCAGTGTTTAAAATAAATAAACTTCAGTGTCGGTTTGAAATGTGTTATTTTGTTCAACGAAATAGAGTTTGGGGGTTGTATTCACTGTTTTGACAATGAGGACACTTTTTCATGACTTGCGATTAATCAGCTATGGAAAAACTTCAAGGGTATTGTTCAAGAGAGACTCCATGGTGAATGTAATGGAAAGGTCACCTGTCAGCACTACTGGCTTATAATCAATGGGTTCTATTTTTATCCCTCACTCATTTTAGTTAAAAAATCCAGTTGTAGGCTACATTCAAATAATTGCATCTCCTGAGAGCAAATAATATTTTGACAGTTTCTGTTTTTTTTTATAACACAGAAAAGCCTCCACTTGGCCTACAGTCTGTTAAATACCAGGTACATTTACTCTGATTGACGTACCATAAACCTACTCCGATTTATTCAGGAGAAAATTGTGCTTTCTCAGGGGACAAAACATTCCAACCTTTCGCAAAGAGTGTTGAGATCAATGATTATGGTTGGATTATAGTGAAACATGCACTGGGCTTCATGCTACATCCAAAGAGTCACTGAGTAGCGTAAATGTAAGGCTTTGTTGAGATATACTTCACTACATTATTTTACCTGAGACTTAGGCAGCAGGATGTTTCATGATCATATTTCTCTCTTTTCACTTAAATATGCTGATTCATCTGTCACTCAGTGATTTGCAGAAAAATGTTGGTTTAATGACATTTCAGTAGGGAAGGTGTGAACCACGCGCTAGTTATGTCTGGAAACGTAGTGCAGATAAGGAAGGGGCTTTCAAAGTTTCGTATCATGTGACTTGTCTAGTATAAAGAACAGGAAGCGAAGCGTTTGTGTTCTAACGCATCCCAACAGGCGTTGTCACATTAATTGCTGGTGCAGCGGACAATTCGCGTTTTTTACGATCTCAAGGTAAGCATATCTCTAAAGACTCTAAACAGCGCATCCCAGCTGAGAAGCTTTTTTTGAGCTGTTGGAGGATGGACAGCCAGTCAAGTGTTCGGCTTTACTTTCGGTTAGTCTTAATTGCGAGGTTCCTGGCCACTTGTCGCGCACTACCTGTGTGTGCGTGGTTGATTTTATCTTACCACAGTGGGATTTGTTCTTTCATCCAATGACTGAATAAATCATATTTAACGGAGACTGGTCTAATATTCTACATCTGTTTCCGTATTCACCGGGCTGACTTGTAAAACTGAAACCACCTGTAAGATGGTTCACCTATACAGATGGGTTCGATATAGCCTTGACAATATACTAAGCAGTGCGTGGTTAATAGGTCCAGCGTAGAAATGTTTGGGGTAGAACACGCATTCAGTCTTTTTGCAATACATCTGACTGTGAATCTGGTAGTTTTCTTTCCAAATTGCTTGCGTCAGAAGCGGTCTATATCGGAGTCCGTCGGGCGCTTGCCAGTGGGCAAGTTGCTGAAGCGGCTGTTCTGAAGTTCCGCTCGCACCCCACTAGTTTCGATACTGTTGTGATCTTGTGACCGAGTGTGGCTTTGCCTTGTTTGCATTTTGTATTTTGTATGATAGGCTAGGCACTTTATAAATCAAGTGACATGGTACAGTTGTGTAATTGCGGTTTTAAACACAACCTACCACGAGCACAATTACATGTTACAGATTCATGTGCTTAATTATTTTTGTTACAGACGTGTAAATTATCAGAATAGTCACTGAAAAAAGAACGGAATGTCCCGTTTCTGTTGTTCATCAAGACTGGATACAGGGAAACACTACAATGAAACGTTTAGGACTTCCTGATTTGTTCAGTGTAAATTCGAGCCGTAAACCAGTGAATCCCAATTCCCACCAATTAAATGAGGACAGTCATCTGTTGCTGGAAGAGGCACAGTTTGAGTCGATGCAGGGGTATATTCCTAACAGTGTAGTTTCGGACACTGGGAAGCTCTCCATGTGTCCACTGGGTCCCTTCAGCTTGTTTACTTATTTACTATTGGTGTTCATCACAATGTTTGAACCTACTGTATGGATGCAGTCCTAGCATTTTACTGACTGTAGGTACCCATGCTGAACCATTTATATTAATTTTAGTAGTGCTAGTCCTATGAATCATGCAGTCTGTTAAACTGTGACTTTAAGGCATGTTTGCATTAGATTTAACTGAAACTGAGTGGTACTGATACTGATGCTGTGTACGGGAATTGATAGTGAGACAGTTTCTTTTTAGGTTTGGTCCAGGTTGGATTCAGATCAAGCACTGCTGACAAATGTATAATGGCTGCAGAAACAACAAAAGAGGATCACAGCTTAAAAAATGGCTGTGCTCTCATACCAATGCTCGAACCACAGCTCTGGTTTATAGCATCCATAGTGTGACGGTTCTGTTTAAAACAGTCTGCTCTCTCTTTGAAGGTTCTGTTCAGGATGTTTGGGAGCCTGCTGATCACGGCTCTCTGTGGAGCAGCAGTGGCCCTGATGGACCCGGATCTGGACCAGCACTGGGAGATGTGGAAGAACAAACACAGTAAGATCTACAAGGGCCAGGTGAGATGTTCCCCAGGGCAAAGGGGGCTCTACAGTAAACTTGCATTAATGAATTTCTGGCCAAATCAAGAAGTGGCCACAACAGTATAATAGTATGGGGTGATTCATTTCAAAGCAATGCTACTCAACTCTGGTCCATCTGTGATGCAGTCCAGCAATTTTTTTCTGATCTCAACCCCTTCAAGAGGAAGAAAGTGTTTTTTTTAATCTAGTTGTTTGAATGTGGAGATGTGTACAGGGCTGGCATGAGACTGCTGACCCCTGATGTTTAGGGTTGGGTTCAAGGAGATTGAGACTGAGGCCTCTTGAACCCCAAATGCATGTCATCAGTGATGTACATCATTCAGTGTGTTCTAGTGAAGTCTTTGGTTCAAGAGGTAAGTGATAACCAGCCTATTGTAGCTTCTCCCATTCTTCTGAAGAAGTCTGTATTGAGTAGCCATATTATTAGGGAATTATTGTGACACTTATGAACAGTATCTAAGGGGCTGAGCTGGACTCTGTTTGGGACAGGTCGAAGAGTATGGGCGACGGATAATTTGGGAGAAGAACCTGCAGCTCATCACCCTGCACAACTTGGAGGCTTCTATGGGCATGCACACCTATGACCTGGGCATGAACCACCTCGGTGATCTGGTGAGAGCCTGTTCCATTTGTCTGAATGCCAATGCAAGCATGTGCTTTCTGTCGCAAGACATAGCTTTCAGTTCCTTGTGATCTTCAAGACTGGACAAACTATACTGACTGGTCAGATATGCTGGATTTTGTTTCTAGTAACAAACATTAACTTGGTTTACAATGCATAAAAATGCATTTTTGCATCTTTTGAATCAAAAGATCTGATTGTGATGGTAATGTGTACCTCTTAAATATTTCATGTGGCTGTATATTCTCTTCCACTCATTTAGATTGAGGTTTTACAACACTCGGTTGTTTATGATGGAGGCAACTTTATTTCTTATCAATAGAAACGCTTTCTGGAGTGCCATTTCCTTGCTTTTTAATACCTTAACTGCCTTGAATGCTTGTAATCATGAGCCATGCTAAGTTGGAGAGAAAATAATTTCAGATTTTTTTGTCACCACAGACTAAATTCAACAGTGAATGTTACTGCCCCCCCCCCCCCTGCAGTCCTATAGCTCGCACCAGTCAAGTGTGTTATATATGAAGAAGACATACTCACCTGTTTAGTATCTGCATTCATCAGACTTCCTATTGGCAGTTCACTTGTGGTTAAGTTGCATCCTTTGTGTCTCTGGCCAGCAAAATTCATAGAATGCATGTGTTTTTCAATACGAGTTTGGATGACTAGATACAGTAGTGGTTTTTAAAGAGAAAGTTTTTGTTTTTTTTGACTGCTCAGGCAGGTATTACATTTTTTTCATATAATGCCCAGACACATTATCAGAGGTTTGTCAGGGGGTTTGCACTAACAGTGCACAATAAAATGGAAGCTGTGCGCACTGAACATTCTTTATGTGCCTGCATGGTGTCCTTGCAGGGCACAATTGAATTAAACTGTCTGCATTGTAGGAAGACTTGACCTCGACTAATCCATCTCCTCTTTTCTTGATAGACCACGGAGGAGATCATGCAGACTCTGACTGGGCTCCAGATTCCTTCTGACCTGGAGCGGGGCACAACCACCTTCGTCAGAAACTCTGGGGTCTCTGTGCCGGATTCCCTTGACTGGAGGGAAAAGGGCTATGTCACAAGTGTGAAGATGCAGGTACAGCCAGGAGAGGGTGCTGCTGCATGATGGAAATGAATTTGTGACCCTGGTTCATGGATTTCAAAGTGAGGTTTTTAAAGCTGCCTAGTACTGAACATCGCTAACCTTGTGTAACCTGGCAGGATAATCAAGGACCATAACATATGTCCTCAGTAGAAACAATACCAGTTGACTGGATGGTGTAGAGTGCATACACATACATGCATGTGCTTGCACAAATGCAGTTTGCAATATGAGGCTGTTATACCAGTTAAATCAATTAATTATGGCAGTATGGTATCTAGCCCCTGACATGACTGCTTGCAGGTTTACATTTTGAAGTAAAACATAATCACTCCAGGCATATACAGGTTGCTGTTTTTAAATGGGCCTAATAAACTCTGCTTGTACACAGGGATCCTCTCTCTTCAATGATGTGAGAATGGACAAATTATTCAAACGTGTGTGTGATGTTGACACACATGCTGTCTTAGACAAACCTACAGTTCATAATTGTATCATTGCAGTCTGTAGGAGTGTCAAAAGAATCACCTGTTTTCTCAGTCCTTCAAACCCTTGAAAAAAATGACTTGACTTGGCTCACCAGATTTCACTGATGTTCTAAGTAAAACTATTCTCATAAACCCTCAGAACAAGGGTTGATGTTGAAATTCCAGGCTTTTAAGCACTTCTGCCTTTAAGTTCCTCAAAGTGACTCAAAGTTGCATGTTTCTCTCAGAGTGGGTCCAGTTTCATTATGGGAGGTCATAAGAGGCAAAAACCACAAGATTTTCTGTGGCTGATATGCTTTATTTATGTCTTTAAGGAGTCACTAAGTTGTGAAATGACCCAAACTTAATGCACTGAAAGTAGATTCAAGCATTCATCTTACAATTCAAAGGAAATCTGAACTTGAACCACCTTTGCTGCTTGCAAAACTAGTTGGCTTCTGTTACCTTTGGGGATTCCCCTGCTTTATTGCATGGCAGGACTGAAGTGTTGGCAAGTTTTCAGGTGGATGAGGAAGTGGTTTGTCTAACAGTAGGTGTGCACTGTTTAAACACTGTTCTGGAAAGGCATCATGGGCTGCATCCTTCCTGATTGGTCTTGCTGTTCTCAGTTACATTTCAGGGAGGTGTTGCAATGGAAATGGCTGCTTCCTGTAATAAAGAGTTGATTTCTTTCAGGGGGGCTGCGGGTCTTGTTGGGCCTTCAGTGCAGTGGGGGCTCTGGAGGGTCAGCTAATGAGGACCACAGGAAAGATTGTGGACCTCAGCCCCCAGAACCTGGTGGACTGCTCCTCCAAGTATGGCAACAAGGGCTGCAATGGGGGCCTCATGCACCAGGCCTTCAGATATGTCATTGACAACCATGGTATCGACTCAGAGGCTTCCTACCCATACACCGGCACAGTGAGTTACCTAGCAACAGTGGTCTACTTGACCTGAGAACACTGTATTGACCACTGATATTGGGTGCATCCATGTCACACACAAAGACAACTTGCCTGGTTGGCTGTGGATGTCCCATGTGATGTGATTCGATCTGATCTCCCACTGGTCTGTGAGATTTGTTAGCCTGGTCTGAAACTGTTGCTCAGTTAACTTGAACGGATACACTTATCTTCAAGATTCAAGAACTTTATTGTCATTGTGCAAGCTCAAACAAAATTGCAAGTGTGTCAGCCTCCAACGATGCATTTATATTCAAGTCCTCACACATATTTACAAAAATTAAGCAATATAAAATATTGTCAAAAAGTACAGAATCTAAACAATACAAGTATGAGATATAAAATATAAACAGTATAATGTAAAAAAAAATAAAATTAACGATAAAATACAACTAACAAACAAGGGTGCAAAGGCGCCAGCAGAGGTTCAGTGTCAATATTGCACTTTATGTGCAGGACGTCCCTCAAAATAAGAGCATCTGCTAAATGCATGTAATGTAATGTAATGATGTGTGTGTGAAGTATCATCACTCATTCCAATGTCTGACTTTTGAACTCTATAGCAAGGGGAGTGCAGATACAAAGCAGACTACCGTGCAGCCAACTGCTCCAACTACAGCTTCCTGCCCGAGGGTGACGAAGAGGCGCTGAAGACGGCCTTGGCTAACATCGGACCCATCTCTGTGGCCATAGACGCCACCAGGCCCCAGTTTGCTTTCTACCGTAGTGGTGCGTAAATCCTGTTGCTCTTGAGTCATGAACCTAATACATACTTGTGGATGCCACACAGCATGCAGAGTTGGACTACGTTTAGGTCTGCTAGTAGCAGGGAACCCTGTAGCCAGGGTGCAGTTGTGGCCCCTCACTTAACATTCAGGAGAAGTAAAGCCTTTGGTTTTGAGTCACATTAATGGCAGTGTAATGGAAATACTGGACTGACACTAGTATGCAACAGCTACATCACTGCCTTTTGTGTCTTGAGACAGAAATAAGGTTTGTTTATGAATTGTACTCTTGGATGATACTGCACAATTTGGAACACAGGCAGCAGAAATCCTTGGAAAAGTAACAGATAGAGTAAAGGGTATATTTTCATATTTTTGTTGGAAATTAAAAGCTCTAGCATAAAATTGTTAGACTCCTATGTTTACAAAGTATTGGCATGTCTTTGGTCATGAATGGTGGATCAAATGCTTGGATCTCTTTGAATTTGCTGTTTAGACTAAATACTTGAAAGAGTTTCTGAACAGTACTGAAAATTAATATGACCATTTTTACCCAGTTAGACCATTTCAGCTCTTTATTACAACATTTTCATGTTGGTTTGTTCAGTTACTGTCCCACAAAATCCTTCAGTGCTCATACCTTGTTGCAGGTGTGTATGATGACCCCAGTTGCACCCAGAAAGTGAACCACGGCGTTCTTGCTGTTGGGTATGGCAGTATGGGAGGACAGGATTACTGGCTGGTGAAGAACAGGTATGCAGTTGGATCACATGTAACAATGCAGTTTTGTGAATGAGAACTCATGATTTTGGCCTAATAATTGTTGATACTCAAGTTGTCCACATATCTTATGTGTACCTTCATGATAGCAGGATTCTAATCAAGGCTCAATCGAAATATGTTATAGATTATATTATGTTTTAGAAAATATAATATGCCAGGAAGATTTAAGACAAGTTGCTGTACACTGTACAGCCCTAATGGCATCAAAGCCTCTAATGAATATAACCGAAGATCCATTGGTCATGTTCAGGATTTTCAGGATAGGCACTTCTATGTAGCCAATTTAAGGACCTGACAACACTACAATGTGAATGGTATTGACCTTGGATCTTTTGCAAACTCATTTCAACTTGCAACTGAATGGTCTGCACAAAATCAGTATTATTAGCATTATCAATATTTAGTGTTCAGTGCTGTTTGGAGAGTTGTGATATGAAAAAATTCACATACTGAAAATTAGAACCCTTTTTTTCCCTCCACTCTTCTAGCTGGGGGGTGCATTTCGGTGATCAGGGCTATATCCGGATGGCGAGGAACAAAGGAGACCAGTGTGGAATCGCCCTGTATGCCTGCTATCCCATAATGTGATTCATTGCCAATATAGGCGATGGCCTGATTGGCTGATCAAAATCACTTGTTTTAAATTCAGCCTCAGTGGAAATTCAGTTTCCTCACAGCACTTTCCTAACTGTTAACAACACTGTATTTTAATGTAATTTATCTTTCCTGAATCTATGATTTAATGACAAAATGCTGTTTTTAAAAAAATGAAATAAACTTTTTTTAATACATGTACAATTCAACTGGCATCCATTTTCAGCCTTAGATGAGGGGAGGGTTTTGATGTAGTCAGTGCCTGACTACATCAAAGATTTTCACATCATCTGACTTCAGGATTCTGTTCTTTAAAACGTGGACAAATTTGCTGACCATCTAACTGCCCATCAAACATTAGAACTAAAAATTGTTAAGCTGATGTGCTTTGTCAGCTGGTGATCTTGTTCAAGTGTAAGCACTTTTTATTTGTCATTGCTGTCATGGTTTATTTTTATCGTTGATCACTGATGAAGTGTAAAGGAAATAATGCCATCTTTGAAAGTAATGCAGTTCATTGCTGATTTGAATCCTGACAAGTTTTTTCTTGCAATGTGATGGCAGAGTAGGGTTTGAAAACAGTTCATTCTGAATGTGCAGATTCAGAACCAAGTTTGAACACCACAACAGTAAGGAGATGGACTCACCAAATTACAGGTCAGTTTAATACTTTTTAGTGCAACATCACAACAAACAGTTTCACATGAGGTATTTTGAAGGAGCTTCATTTACAAAATGTCCTACAATGATTGATGTTCAAAGTGTTCTAAGCCTTTGGTTACTTAGCCACATTCATTAAGAGTTCAAAGGAGTCCGCTGTAAAGGGAGATGAGATTTTGTTGAGTACTTCACTTTTCCACTCTTCAAAAGGGGCAATAGCAAACACACACACACAGGGATGGAATGGAACATTGACATGAAGAAATCCACTTCACGGTCCTCATTTCAGCTGGGTCGGTAGGGGGGTTTCAGTTGTAACCAGGTGGGGTTGAGTGGGAGTGTCACATCCCACTACCACCCATTTCTTCTTGCAGCAACTTCCATTTCCCACTCAGGCTGTGAGTGAACTGTTACTTTTTGTCTTATTCGATCACTAAGTTTCACTTCCTTCCTCTTCCCATATTCTGCAGATAATTACCCTTAAAAAAACCTTACTCAGATTGTCACGTCTATTTTTGGTCTTAATATGATTTTCTTTTCATAAATGTTGAAAAGGGGTTCAACTTGAGGTTCACAAGACTCCATAAATGTGAAGGCTAATTGTGATGATACTATCATTTCTTGACCCAGACATTCCCCATCTCAGGACGACAAGCTATTTACATTTGTGACTCCGCATGAGGAGAAAAAGCTGAATCTTTAGGGTTCATTAAAACAAGACCTGGCAAGAAGTTTCCCTCCTTAAGCACTACACCTCTTCAAACGGCCTACCTTCACTGAGTAGGCTGGTCGTACTATATCATGGGCTTACATGGTGATGTTTCCAACTGCTGGAGACTGCAGCCAGACGTGGATTTGCTAGCTTGTACTGGATACCATACAGCACTGATTGAGCTCATTAGGTTCAAAAGGCATTGGAGACACAGATATGGACTGGAATTTAGGGGGTTGAATCTTTGGTGTAGTGACATGTGGGCCCCACAGCTCACATATGCAAGGTTGATGGGGAACTTGCCATTCACAAAGGGCTTGAGTGGAACCCCACAGGCACCACCCCAAACTGGGCCTCTGTGGCCAGCAACCACACCCTCACAGTAACAACCCCCACAACAAAATGTTGCCTGTCTGACGGGTTGGCTAAAATCAGCCAATGCAGTGGTGTCTGACACACGCCCTTCTCCAATTTTCATGGTCCATTGATGCCCCACACCTGTGCTTCGTGGGTGTCAGGGTCAAGTGTGATACTTTCACTGTTGTGCATCTCTACTGGGTGCATCTTATCTCTTATGCACAGAACTGCAGTGTTGCCCACTTCCTGCCTCCTCAGAGGTAAACATATAACATGCATACGTGGTAGAAACTGCTACCTTATTACATTTTGGTACTTCTGAAATAAATCACTGGCAGCAGAATGCATGCATCAGTTAGAATATGTGACACTCCTTTGTTGTCAGGTTATTGAAATGTGGAACAGGAAGGGGATTTGCACAGAAAAGCATGTTGCTGTTGAACAGATTCTGTGCCAATTCTTACTGGACCTGCTTGCAAGGAAAAAAATGCATCGCTAAGAAAAAAAAATAACCTCACATTTGAAACTCCGCCATCCGTTTGTATGCTTTGATTTTCAATGCACTCCAGTACTGAATGACTGGGAGAGCATTCAAGAGTAATTTCTGAGCAGACCAGGGATATTTTGTAAGAAGAATATACCAGTTCAATCAGAGATAAAACATATTTTGTTTATATGTACCATATAGACAAAATACTCTTTTGCATCATGGCAATTTCTGCCACACCAGGTATGCTGCAGTCCTAGCACTTTGATGTCTGTCACTGTGTCCCAAGGGATTATGGGATTGGCACCTTGTGCTTCTCTGAAGATGCAAAACACCTGGTATTAGCGCACATAGGGAGCTCCTCATCTGTCTAGTTGTCTCTTTAAAAGGCGTTCACAAACAGGCAGGCTCATCAGAACCCTTGGCTCTTGTCTCTCGTGCTGTGCCCTCAAGGGATTATGGGATTGGGTGCAGCCTACTCAGCCCTCTCAAGATGACGCACTGCAGACAGTGGTTCAATATAAGTGTATTTTCACGTATGTCTAGACGCACTCATAATTCAGCTGCAGAACACTGAAGGACTCAACTATGTGACACACGCAGAACCTTAAAGGGCCTGGAGGAAATATTTAACGCCTCACCCTGACGGAATATTGATTTTCCTGGTCCTGAACGCTTTCATGACCTTGCCAGACGTGACGTATTTTTTTTGCACTGTCTGGTATCCCAGAATCAGCAATAGGGTCGCGCTATAGATATTTCTTCATAGTCAAAACGTGAGCTCTAGAAAAGATGGTATTGATACCGTAATTCTAACACCAAGCACGAATCTTCCTAAATGACATAGGTGTATCAAAGCTGCCAAACCATTGGGCAAAGTCTAAGCTGATTCCCTGTGAGATGTCATTGTGTTTAACCCCTCCCCTCCATGTTTGGTCATTAAATTTTAAGTAGCCCCCCCCTCTGTATTTCGACCAGCTCTCTGATCTTGTCCCCTTTGAATGCTCTGGGCCCCCTGGATTGGCATGGCATGGGCCTCAGTCCAGACATGCACAGAGGAGAGAGATAGAAAAAGAGGAAAAAAAGGAACTCCCGTGTCCTCTGCTGTCTTTGAAGTCTACAAAGGTCGATCGCCCCTTTCATGGTCCGCATTTCAATTGCCTGCCGTGAAAAGGGGCACTGATCTGCACCCCTCCTGGTGCAAAAGACAGAGGGGCTGAGCGCGTCCAGTGAGAGGGTCACACCCCACACCCTCTCGGTGCAAGAGACAGAGGGTTGGATTGTCTGGCATGTGGTTACCGTGTGATAAAAAGTCAGACAGGGAGATTGAGGTGGGGTGATGCGGTTATGGCTTAGGGGACCATCAAATAGCTTCATCTTTGGTACAAGGATGGGATTCTACAGCTAAACCCTCCCAACAGAAGAAGGTCCTACATTTTGATCATTTTGCACATACAAAGCCTCATAAAATAATCACATAGACATAAATAAATAAATATATAAATACATAAATATAGGGCAAAAAAACAAGAAATAAATACATACGCAAACATCATAATAATACTGATCGGTTTAACAATTCTACACTTTCCTTTTGACAGTGGCTATGAAGACACATTTAAAAAATTAGCTTGGTGTGCCAAAATTCACTATGATTGCTGTCCAGAACAGCATTTTTTGGTGTGCTTGAAGGTTCCGAGCCCCAGAGCTGGAGGGAGCCGATAATCCATATACAGGAGTCAACCTGCAAAGCATCCTTAAGGAACCAGACCTTTCACAAGCTGCTCGTCAGACCAGAGGAGAACATACACAGCGGCAGAACTTTATGCTGCATCACACTGGCATTCTCTCTGTGCTGCCGATTTTATTAAGGGTGTTTGTTCAGTCAGAGTGCCACCGAATCTCACTTTGCTGAGCCTGCCAGTGTCTGTATGTTCAAAGCAGGCTGAGTCTCCACAGTCCTCACCCTGACCAGTCTATCCTTCCCAGACCTGTTGCTCCTGTCTGTTGATTTTTTCAAATTAAGCTTCACTGACCAGGGAAGATACCCCTCAGCTCTAACTTCTGTCTGAACTGAAGGCAGACGCATGGACTTGAAGTCGTGCTCCTGACACCCCTTGAGGAATAGAAGTGGGAAGGTTAACAGGAAGTGGGAAAAAAAACTGAGCGTTTGATCAGAATGTGGCAGTAGCACAGATACTGATGACCCAAGGGGGTGCCAGGCTTGGAGCTCTTCAAGTGTAAGACAGAGAGAAGTTGGGTCAGCATTACACCTGCAGGCCTCTTTCAGGTTCTTCAGGATGATGCTGGACATAACTGCCCTGTGTATCTCTCTCTGCCCTACAGGCAAAGCTGTCGAGCTCTGTCATCCACTGCCTGCCAGGTTCACATCAAGATCCATCTCCTGCACACCCGGAAGGTACATGCCTTCAGTGAAGGCCTGTGGGGCTGTCAGGCTGTCCTGCCTACTGCTGTCCTACTGAACATCGTCAGCCTGATCACACTGAAGGTAGAAGGTTTCCTACACCATTCTATTGTTACTCCACTGATTGGGAGGCCTGTTTAGCAGCAGGTCAAGTGGTTCCTTGTTTGAGTTACCATAGAAGAAGGTTGTTGGTGAGCTTGTTTACCCTCCCAAAAACAATGCAAGTAAGGTCTGTACCTTATCAGAGATAGTACTTGTAGCATGTGTCTGGAGATCGGCACTGAACCCTGTGCAGTCTGTGACCTGCTGTCCAGGAGGAGCAAGCTCTCTTTGGTTGAGATGTGCTGAGAAGATAGTTCTCAAAATAAACGGAAAACTTGAGATGAGGGTGGTGGACAGGGCTTGTCTCTTGTATTTTATCAGCTGGGTCAACCTGTCACCCACATTCAGACCCCATGCCCTGCCACATCCAAGCCCCCCAAGCGTTCCCTCACGTTATCCCATCAGGCCATGCTGCAGGAGACCGCGGAGGCGGAGCCGCTGGAGCCGGTGGAGGAGGGCCGGCCCTCGTCGGCCCACTTGTCCAGGTTGCGGCGGCGGGCGTTCATGAAGAAGTTGCTGACGGTGGAGAGCTCCAGGCCCAGCTGCTGGGAGATGGTGATCTGCAGGTCCTTGGACGGCCGGTGGTTCTCGCGGAAGATGGCCATGAGGGTGCGCCGCTGCAGGTCTGTGAACACCAGCCGGGTCCGCTTAGGGCCTTGGTTCCTCTCCAGCTTGCTCTGCTCCTGTTCCTTCCGCTTACATGCTGGCCCAACAACAGGGGGAAGAGGGGCAGGTTAGAAAAGAGGAAGACTGAGAGAGAGTAACAACCTGTAGTTGGTTAATATTTTACAGTCTGTCACAGGCCTGACTGCATACTGCAAACTGATGTGACAGCCAGTCATATGGATTATGGATTGTGAATATTATATTATAACTATTACTAAATGTTAAAGATAAATATTATGACCATAAGTATTATGAAAATATTGAAAGGTTATGCATTTAAGGTCTGCATACTAGTGTAGTGGCGAAAATGCCACTGAGCTATAATTCTCTTTTTCTACAGTAAGGTAAAGAGTGTGGGACAAGAAAATGATGTCCTATCTGGAACAGCATGTAATTTGGAAGCCCAGGGTTAAAGTCTGTTGTCATAAGGGAAATCCACTAGAGGGCACTGTATTCTTTCAAATGTATGTAGAGAAAAGCGGTTTCTCTGCAGCCCGATATTCCACCATCAAATCCAGTATGTTTTATACAGCTTTTTGTCAATCATCTATATCTCAGAGAAAGGCATTACATCAGTCCAATTGAGCAGATAAATAAAATCAGGTTGATAATGTCCAAGTAAAGCTAGAGGCTGGAGAGCCTCATTGGTCTGGAATCAGAGCTACAACAGTGGTGAACAGTGCACTTAGCTCCCTACGCAAGCAATGGCATTTCCACCATAGAGGTGCAAAACAAGCAGGAATCCTAAAATGCTCTAATTTGACTCTTCCCTACAGTCAGGACTATTAAACATACAGAAGGATGTTTCAACACAGCATATGAGTAGCAGGTTCCATATCTTGCAATGCAATTAAAAGCATTTCAGTCCTGCGAGGTCTCAAAAATGACAGCCGCTTCCTCTTTAGACATGTCCCACCTGCACAAGCCAGAGAATATGCAAAACAGTGCATAGGAGGAGCCCTCTCGTGAAATGAGTACTGTTCAGGAACACCTCAACGGTGAAAGACAATGTCCACAATCTTGAGGATTTTGCCTGGCCTCTGGACAATCTGTGGCTAAGACAATCCCATGGACCATTTCGCACAGCATTATCAAGTGTGTGGCAGGTTCTATATTCATTACTGTCCTTTACTTAGGTGAAGACACCACTAAGGAAGTGGCAGCAAGCGGGCTCAGAAGAATACTCTTGAATGGAGTTTCAGCATTCTGGTGTGTCCGTTACAGAAAAGAAGCATATATTTTCTCTTCTCTGGCAGACGTCCACGACATCAGCCATAAACTAAAAATTTGGATTATTTTCTTACAATAAGATATTAGCTTTAACAACAATACTCATAATTTTACTCCAACAGCTACTTTTATAAATTACGAATTTGTTTGAACACTATTACAACTGCATTACTAGCCATATATAAAATAATAATTCAGGCATCTAGCATTACACAGACTAACAGATAATAGCAAAAACAATAACATAATCCAAGTTCTTATATTTTGTCTTCATGTACCGTGGAATTCAATGACTGGGTAGAAACTCGGGTCGTCTCTCTCTCTCTCTCCCTCCCTCTGTCCCTACGATCATAACAGCAGCCATTAAGTAAATGCTTCCTTCTGCTGTAATCATCTGTAAAAAGAGCCACGATTACCACACTATAAATCCTTGTCGCTGGGGTACATGCTGGGAGACAGAAACATTCCCCTATAGAGTCCTTATGATCGTGGGAACAGCGTCTAATCATGATGTATATTCCTGTCTCGTGTTGCTGAAACGTGACCGAAAGCTCTTTCCCTACCCACCCCTCCAGCAACCCCCACCCTGCACCCCCACCCCCCCGCCTGTAACCCCCCCCAATCCCCAGTCTGAAAACTCCCCCCACCCCCCCAGACCCCCCCGATGCGCCAGGCCACGGCCTGATAGAAATTATTGATTAAATCTGTGCAGCTCAGACTTGGAGCCCTGCCGATGTGGCTTAACCCCTTCATTGCCGCAGTGCATGCAGGAATCCTTAAAGGAAAACGTCCAGAGTCATCTGGCTTTGCCTCAAATGTGCATCTCAGCCCCATTTCTGTAAAAGCCTAAAAATAATACGGCTTGCTTGAATCTGTTACTCGAGGTTATAGGATAAAGTGCATTGTGGTTAGATGTAATCTAGGCCATGGAGAAATTTCAGGCAATTGGTACCTTTTTAGTGTTCATTCGGTTATAACTGAAAATGACATTTATGTGATAACAAACCAAAAAAATGGAACACTTGACATTAGAGACTGATCAGGGCCCAGGAAACATGATGTTTCTTTAATTTTTGGTGCAGCAAAATACACATTAGTTCTATGGCTTTAGCCATGACGCATTGAACAGAATGCCATTACCTCTGTTTTCCCATTAGAGTTGCCACAAAAACTTCACGTCTCTGTTTAAATATCCAATTTTCCTCTCTCTGCGATACATTGCAGCACTGTCTAGTGAGTGTTTCTTATCCTACTCGGCTCTCTACGGTTCATGCAGAGCCTTGCAGGGCCAAATCCCATCTCCAACGGACAGTATAATGTGGTTACCCGTAATGATGCTATACACTTCACAACTTCACAACAAAAATGATGACTTATGAAATTTTTGTATTTGATTCAGCACGTCACCCCAGGGCAGTTGTGGATTTCACATCAGGTGATCCAGCTTGTGTGTCACCTTGAAGGGAGTCTGAAGCAAACTGAACGACTAAAGGTCACTGTTATTATTGTGACCACAATCAAACAGGAACGGCCCGACAGCCTATGAGACGCGGCGGGTGTCGCCAGAGGTCTGTGTTGAGTCTGTCTTTAAACTCAGCCAGTGGCTTGAACCTCCATTACCTTCAGATGGGAGGGTGGCGGTGGCGGTGGTAGGAAGGGAACTGTACAGTAAGGGCCGTGCATCCTAATCTCCCACCTTCCTCCCCGTGTGGGATGTGTCTGTGTGCTCACTTTCCCAAGGAAATCAATACTGGCTGGTAATTAAGCAAAGAGAGTCGGCCAAGTAAACCCAGCCCTTTCACAAAACGGCTACAGAATAAAAGCACTTACCAAAAGCTCTCTTCACCAAGGAGGAAAGACGCAGGGCTTTCCTGGACAGCAGTATTCCCCACATTGTCAAGTCCAAGGATGTAACAGCATGAACTCAGTTTTGCACCATGAATTACTGCATTATTGATAATACAGTATTTCAGAGTAGTATATACAGCTGTTTTGGTTTGGTTCAACTTGGTCAATATTAAGTTGGAAAAAGGTAGTTTGTGGTGTACTGTACTGGGAGGAAACTAGATATAACATTGCAAAATTGCTGTTTTTTCAGCATACCCATGTAAATGCATTTGCTCAACAAGTAAGTGATGCAAAGGCCATATTAACCAATCACAAACTGGGAAATGTATGTAGGAATCACACAGTATACAAATTACTGATGATGAAGCACAATATTACTATAACTACTCGGACACAAACGTGGATGCAAACAACTTGTGAAGTTGTGTAGAAATACTGACACCACCAGCAAGAAGGCTTTTGTCTCCTCAGCAGCTGCAGGACTACGGGCCAGATTCAGTCTACCTACAATGCACTCTTAATGCTGAGTAACAAATTTAAGCAGGTCTTGTCTTTTTTCTTTGGAGACCCAATTACATATTAGTTTGGCAGTCACTGAAATAGACAGAAAGCATTTGTGTCAAAATAGCAATAAAGATTATAAAATCCCTCTTAAATTCACTGCTCATAGCTGAGGACAAAGGCCACTGCGGTCTAATCAAATCTGGGGCCCAGAAGCAAAAAGCTTTTGTTTAATTGTCTGTCACATAATTAATACAGTAGTTCTCTTGGGCCTTGTCCACAATGGTGCATACAGAGAGAGTTCAAACAGCCTGCTCCTATCCCTGCAAGGCTCCCAAGCCATTGTGTTGAATGGGTGAGCAACAATCTTGCAAACTGACATGATGCAAAGCTAGTCATTCTCAGCCCGTCTCATATTTCTGAGTTTCCAAGGGCTCCCCCTCTGGGGTGCACAACAGATATCTCTTATAGCCCCCAGAGTGACTGAAAACGATAGACATGTCTCCAAAGGATTCAGAGTAAAGCAGCCAAGCATGTTCTCCAATGACAGGTCGCAGACTGGGTATGTAAGTGTGTGTGTGTGTGTGTGTGTGCCTGTGCATGTGTGTGTGTGTGTGTTTTGTCCATGTATTGTTTTGGTTAAAGTTATATTTGTTTTTCCCTTGTTAATATTCTCATGCACATTTATGTGAGTAAACAGACTCTGTTGCTTAGCGAATTCTTTGAATTACTTTGACAATTCAACAACACCAACAAGCTGAGAAATGGAACGCATGTAACTTAGCTCCAGCTTAATATTTGGACAGCTCCTCTGTTAGTCATGAATAGGCTACAACAAAAAAGGAATGGGTACAACAATGAGTCTATTGACTAACTAACATGGTAAAACACAGAATTGGTTTACACAATGGATGTCTTGTAGTCTTCCAAGCAGCTCTGTAGAGTGGAAAAATATTTATTTTCCCTCCCTCTTTTATGTGCTTGTACAGAGTGTTCCTACAAGTCTAAATGGTGAACAGTCTATGACAGGACCAAAACCAGCCATGAATTCACCAATTAATTTTGTTGATCATACCTTACTACAGTGATTATTGGCATTCCTTTTTTCATGACTTCAAATACAGGAGCAACAAGTGTTTATAAAAGCAGGATCCTTCATTTAACTGCATCATAGAAAAATGATTGCTTTCACCTCAGGTTGACCAAGGGGACTGTAGAACTACTCCTACTGATGAATTTTTAAAACACATGTAAACACACGCCTACATGTTTATGTTTTACAGATTACCTGCTGTATCAGGACTGAGCACAAGGACAGTGCACGTGCTCTCAACAGCAAAAAGAACATAGTCAATAGCGCAAGATGGAACATGACTGGATAACAATATTAATATTTTGTGAATTCATAATCATTATCAGTATTGTTAGTACTATAAAAATATTGCTGCATGTAAGAGATTTGTATGTGAGTTATAGGAAAGTAAAGACTTTTTTACTTACTAAATAAATTGCTCAGAATGTATTTAGAACTATAAACGATGAACTATGCTCCTAAAAATATTGACCTCAAATTAGTTTTTGTAGCCTATTATTTCAGCTTGTGCCATAGAGCTTGGCAGGCTTATGTGCAAGCTCATAGCTCCTAACAAGTGTAATTTTAAGGATAGATGGGATTCCAAAATATGTCACATGTGACATTACGATAAGTGAAAACAGGCGTTTTTGCAGAATGGACCTGAAAACCGCACTGTCAAATGAAGCGCTGGCCATTAGAGAGGGAGTCTGTCAGATGTTACCTTCTAACCGCAGTGAGGCCATCCTTTGAAATTCAGGTTCTTGGAGCCACCGGGACATCCGCTTGAAAGTTTCGCGGCCGGATTTCAGCTTACCCCACGGTTTGGGGTTTCGCAGCAGGTCGGAGAGGGTGCCCTGCGAGCGGCACAGCACCCGCTCTGCGAAGATGGCCTGGGGGATGCTGTACCTCTTCAGCTCTGTGATGATCCTCTGTGCCACCTCCTTGGTGTTTATCTCCTCCCCGCTGCCCCCACCCCCGCCCTGCGGGGCAGGTGAAAGCCCATCATTGGGAGCAGAGGACCGCTGAGCTGGGTGGTGGTGCTGGAACGGGTGGCTGTACATGTGTGGGTGGTGGCCGTGCGGGTGCTGGGGCACTTCCATTTTGCTCGGCTGGTGGCCTACACCTGAGTCACCTGGCAGAGCAGGGGGGGACATCTCCCGGGCAAAGTCTGCCGTCCTGCTGAACAGATTGCTCCCTCCCCCAATATGGACCTCATACCCGCCTGGGAGCATCTGCCCATTGTTGCTAGTGCTGTTGCTCCCCAGGCTGCTGTAACCGTGCATTACTGTCCCAAGTCCTGATCCCGTGGGGGGCGGGGGGGAGAGGCCCTGTGACATTCCCAGGTCTTTGGTGTAAGGGTTATAGAAGTTGCCCGTCAGGCCTCGGTCCTCGCGCATGAGCGTGAAGCTGCCAATGACGTTACCGACAGGCAGACAGGGGTGGTGGTGGTGGTGAAATTTGTCCTCCAACGGCTGAAGTGGCGTTAAGGTCGTGTACGTGCTACCGCAGCTGGTCGGAGCGTCTCCTCCGTAACCCAGCGACGAAAAGGAGTGCTCCAGCGCTCCTGGGGGCCTGTGTTCGGGGTCCTCCAGGGCCATGGGGGCTCCTCCTAGGGGGGCCCTGGGGAAAACTGCAGAGAGGTCCCTTGAATGCAGCATCGTCCGTCCGTCCTGAGTGTGATGCGCGAGATCGGTGTGGCCGTGGACGGACATCTCCCCCAGATTTACATCCATTTCTTTTTTTAATTTTTGGAATCAAACAGATTTATCTTTATCTGGAGTTCTTCCCTCTGCTTGTCCGGTTAGATTATTTTGTTTATTACTCTTCTTCTCCTCCGCTAAAATATGGATTTATCGATTATTCATTAGATGCCTTTTCAGCCTCCTGAACTGATAAATTAATACTGCTCCGGTCAGTCCATCATATCAGGATATTGAGCTTTAATCAGAATCAAATTATCGATGGGTTCAACAGTGTCAATACTCATAGTATTTAGGTATTCATGTGACAACACTTAGGCTCTAGCAGTCGTTACTCCTCATTTCTTTCTTGGCAGAGAAACGCCTCTTGTTTGGCAGCCCGCGCGAGTAATAAAAGTTTACTCGCTTGTATTCAAATTACAGTACATTCATACAACATCCATTGATTTCTTGATGTACACACACTTGGCATTCAACATTTGCTCCAGTTCTGTGCTCTCAGTACTTCTCTCTATAAATGTATGACATATATGTTTAAAAAATAAAACGCCCGTAGATCCGTGAAAAAAATACTCCTTGCAGACAGCAACTGCGTCCGTTTAATATTATAAAATGGCTCAGATGTAGCTTTAAAAGCGAAGCAAAAAGTTTCCTTCTATCGCGCGTCTTTCAGTCCTGGGAATATTAAATGACCAGATCATTCCTGAGATCGGGATATCAGCATTGTTTTCTTGCTAGCATACCTCGTAACACACAAGCAACAAACTACGGGGATCAAAGTCCGGGACGACTCGTAGATCTCTGACTGTAGACGAATTAAAATACAAATTGAACGCGGATCTGAAATTGTAAATAATCCCACTTAGTTTATTTGCAGGCTGGATAACGGCCGTTGATGTCCCCAGTCCTCGGTCTTTCTCAGGTCATCGCTGTTTAAATCAGAGGTCCTCTCGTCTCCACTCCAGCCAGCTCGCCCGCTCAGCACCACACGGTTGGTCAGCCCTCCCTTTTGAAGAGCAGGCGAATTTGAGCTGTGGGGACGAGGCCAAACAATCGACTGTAGTAGACCTATGCACCGTTTTTTACTCTTTTTGCATCCACCGACCGCCTGGATCCCCTATCCCTTTTCGCTTTGGTCCCTATATCTCTCCACCGTGTGATTTTTTAAACCTCCGTTTCTCTCAGCCTGTCACTTCATCGATTTCCCCACCAACTGTCTCTCTCTCTCCCCCTCTCCTATTCTCTCACTCGCTTGCTCCCTCTCGCTCTCTCTCTCTCTCTCTCTCTCTCTCTCACACACACACACACACACACACGGTCACTCACTTAAGCACGTCACTGGGTTAAAATCTGACAGATGTGCAATGAAATTCCAACTTCTTTCAAACCCTTTCGCTTCGGTGGATGACTCCCAGGCTGGGGGCTGGGCGGGATGAGGTGAAGGCAAGCCTTCCTGTGACTTTCTTCTTCGTTCTGTTTCTTCTTACATCTACATTATATATTAGTACATATCTTACAGAATATCTAATAAGCACTACTGAATCGCGCACACAACAGAGTTAATGTCGATGTAAGGACTTTAACGTTTCATATTATAGTTCGAAACGGTATTTTGGTACAGGCCAACAATAAACATTAGTATAGTCGCCTAACAAACACGAACACAAACATTGCTATTGTCTTATGATGATGATGATGATGATTACGATCGTGATCATCATCATAATTATTTACAGTATCATGACTGAAGCTACTTTTTATTGTTGACATTATAATTAGATCTGGCAATGAATGTAGCAATAAAATAAATTTAGAGTTTAGAATGTAGGATCTAGGAATTTATTATTATTCACTGCGCAAACTGCACAGATGATCCATTTGAATGATTGACAGGCAAACCATACGAGTGATATGTCAACAACATAGCAGGATGATCACATCTATCACATCTTGCCCTACTGTTTGTCTACTGGATGACGAAAGGAAAACGTCGAACCACCCGCAAAGCTCTCAAATTACTGTACTAAATAAAAACAGTAGCCTACGTCTTAAACAATGAAACAAGCACCGAAATGTCATGCAAACGATGACATGACACGGTGATATCATTTGTACCCGTCATATAGTGTTAAAATATGTGGTGTTCTAATCAAATGGATATACCCCTATCTATTTGTATCGGAAGTATGGAAGACGTGAACACTAGCTATATGTGTAGGCCTATGTAGTTGCATAACAAAACAGACAAGATTCAAATCAAAGTCGAATGTGAACAATGAAGTAATGCAAGCATTGTTGACGACAAACGCAGCTTTGACATGGAAAGGCGGGTGGCTCAAATCACATCAACTACATATGATCAGATTTTAACTTCAAAGGTGCATCGCAGGATTAATGGCGCAATTCTCGAAAATTGTGACTGCAACATGCTCGGCTCAGCAGTGTCATAATTAAATAAAACCACACTTTCGCACTTCACCAACACTTTCGTACTGCTGCGACTGGACTATTTGAGGGAAGGGAAGTGGGAGTTGGATGATACGTGGCATACTAATCATATTTAACCGTCATTTAACCGTCGTTTAATTTTCAGAGACGAGCAATTCTGGCGTTTGAAAAAATTCCAAGTGTGGTCTCGTGCGGTGTGGGACTGCGGCCCTTTTCTAACAGATGCTGCCGTATCGATCGAGGGACGAATGGGGTGCACGGAGGAGAGATGTATGGATAGATGGTATAGCTGGAGGTAAAATGGTCAGTCG
Source organism: Megalops cyprinoides (assembly GCF_013368585.1). Lineage (NCBI taxonomy): Eukaryota > Metazoa > Chordata > Actinopteri > Elopiformes > Megalopidae > Megalops > Megalops cyprinoides. Next base: position 13,174,921 of record NC_050603.1, read on the forward strand.
GTCTCTTTACACGACGAATATAAAAGAAGTCAGGGTGAAAGTTCACCTTCTGCTGCGGTAAAACCCCCAAACAGACAGACTGACGTCCGATCCATACGCCACGCCACACGGACGGCGAAATAAGCACTGAGGCAGCAAAGCCTGCCCTCTCTCAAAGCCTCCAAATTGGCTCCACTGTCAATTTCACAATACCCATTTAAGTTGTATTTTCTTCGTCAAAATCAAATTTATTTCGACCTATAGTCCATACGGATTTTGACTGTTTAACATTTCAGCGACTGTTGCATCTTAATGTCACATTTTCGGGAGAAACACTGACGTATTCTCTTCGATAGGCCTACATTCTTTCTTATTGAAAATAACACGGATTCTGAATCATAGATATATTCACTCAGTGAAAGTGAAGGCACTTGTTTTGCGCTTACATCATTAGGACGATGAAGTGTGCTATTTCATATAACTTCTCTCACCTAACCTGTTGTCATATAAATATGTAGCCTATATTTATATGTAAATTTATAAAGTACATTGCTCGTTATGGCCTATACACTCAAGATAAATATTAAACTGCAAAATCTGAAGTTTTAAAATGAAGATGACCAGAAGTGATTTCATGAGAAGGAATAAGCCTCTTTCATGGAGTTCAAACTACATATATTTGCCTTCTGGAAAACTGCGTTCACAATACTGAATAACAATAAGTTAGTTATAATAAAATCGAATATACTTATTTTTATATTAACAAGTAAGACATTTTTCTCCTAGTTTGATCTGACACAAAGAGATTACTGTGAAAGTAACATTGAAGTAGAACGCATTAAATTGAACAGAATTTGTTCCTGTGAATCTCCTAGAGCGTATACACAGCCTTTCATTTTTACAGGCAAATGTGTCTGTTCACCGGGGACTGAAAGACAGCCGTCGCCCTCAAACTTTCCTTCAAATGTGTACAGGGCCGCACGTCACAAGAGAGGCTAAGTTTCCACTCAAATGGAGTGAAATATAACAAAAAATAATAATCACCTGGGCCTACAAAGATATATAATTACATATCTTTTCTGACCAGGAATGACAAAGGGATTTTTTCTATGCATGGCAATAATTAGAACACGAGGGAGAATAATATTCCCGTTTGTTGTGCAAAACCTGAAAACACGACTTTTTAAGGTTAACACGAAAGTTTGACGCATCGGAAGTATGCATCGGTCGTCTTGTTTTTTAAAAGTGGTGATATTTAAGATATTACAAAATGTGACATGTCCTGACAAAAAAATCACGCTGGTTGGTGAAAAATAGGTAATAATAATAATAATAACAATAATAATAGTAATAATAATAATAACCACCCTTTAACTGCTGTGGATAATACGTCTGAGGAATGGAGTGCAACGAAACCTGAAATACCATTTCAGCACCATGTCAACTGGATAGTTCCTGGATAGCCTCACACTCAAATTACTCCAGGCATGAGAACTAGATTATATCGTGTTTAATGGCTAAATAAGTAGATATAAACCAAACACATCTCTCTTTTATAGTTATCAACAAATGTAGGGTTTTAACGTGGAACTTGATGTAGGCTCCACTGTTCACAATTTTATAAAATAAAATATTTTATGAAAGGTAATAATTCTCAATTAACACAACAACAAATGTTTATTTTCACAATGCGAACTTCCCAAAATGTAGTACTTATATGGCAAATACTTTTTACCGGTGATTTTTTTATCGGTGGGATGTGTTCTTGTGGTAAGCTTTCTCTCTGGCCTTGTGCTCCCTTGAGATAATATGCAATGTCACATTTATAGATATGCTTTTCCAGTACATGTACATCTCAAACGTCCTGTTATGATATCCCCACAGGGACCGTAGCCCTGAACAAGAGAAACTTTCAAAGACTTGCAATATTAATCATATAACGCCAGATTGTCTTTTTTAAAATCCAACATGAAAGTGGAGTGAATTTGAGCTCACAGGGTTGTGGTTACTGTTGTCTCTGAAGATCTGACAGGCATGACTTGCTTCCTCGGAATGATTTGGACTGACACGTTAATCCTAACATTTTTCGGTGTGCCGACTGTACCGTGTAGAACATGATTTTACGAAGCCGGAGACATGTCCATCACGTTAATTATTTACCTTTCTCTCTTAGGGTATCTTTCACGACACATGCCTGTCCTGTCCCTGCGGACACTTTATGCGCCCCATGTCCAGTTGACACTTCCTGAGCCAAGAACTGGACGGGAGTATTAAATGGCCATTTCCTCCCTTCAAAAGCGCAATCTGTCGCTCCTTTCGGATCCCTTGCTGTTAAAACTGTTTCCGTATGCTTTCCTTTCAAACGAAGGAACCACGCAGTTGACAAACAAGCTAAGATGACCATTTAAATGTCAAGGATATCGTTTTGGCATTATACAACAAAATTAAATGAATTCAGCAACCTTCTATTAAATCAAACAAGATACTGATATTATGCACAATGATGATAATGTTGATCTGTGTTTAAGGTCTACTGCCAGCTTCTCAAGTTGGAAGTTACTAGTTTCCCCAAGCCTCAACAATTGTGAACTAAAAATAGAAAATAATCTGTTTACTCCATGCATTATCGTCAGATTTACTTTCTAATTTGCAGAGTGTAGTTTGTGCAAAATATGTCTTAAGGAATGCATTTCAACAGTACATTTTCCTCATTGTCATCATTAGCTATGTAATAACAACAACAATAACAACAACAACAACAACAATAATAATAATAATAATAATAATAATAATAATAATAATGGCAGCCTGAGATTATATATTTCTCAAAGTTTTTTAAAAACTATTTTTTTTTATTTTTTATTTGTGTTCATATCATTTTTGGCAGTTGAAATTAGTCTCGGCTCTGTAAGTCTAAAACAGAACGTCGATTACTAAAAATTAATTTTACTGCGCTCAGTTGAAACAACTTTCATCAAAAAAAGTCAACAGAAAAACAGACATATGAGCATATTGATTCATGGCGTGAATCTACACTGCTATTTTCACATGTGGAAAGCAAGGTAAAATACAATAAAATAACAAAAAATAATCCCTTTATGTTCTGTTTAATTTAGATAATTTTAAAGATCGCCGACATTAAATTCAGTTTAAAAATATTAGCGATTGACCGTGCTCTTTAATCATAAACATGGAATCAAAATTCGTTGTGAAAACTCGAATTTTGTTTATCTGAAGATTTGAAATGATTTTCCTATTCGAATGAAAAATGACATCACTTTAATTTATGGCGTATAAAACAATTATCATAACGCCATGCTTCGAAAATCACAGAACAATTGTGAATAGTGTAGGCTATCTACGTCTCTGTCATTTTGAATAATTTGTATTGGAATTATCTCAGCCTTATTTACACAGATGCACACACAGTTTTACACATTTGTACAATCTTTCAGAAACATTTCATATTATCAAGCGATTGCACAATTAAATTAAGTCACTGAATTAAATTGTAAAATGTCCGACAAATAAAACTACATCATATAATTTCTCTGAAAATGAAGAATATGGAACTGTCCATGCATGGACTTTAAGGGCTGTGATGGCCCAACAAAAGAGTACCCACCCCTATACAAATCAATATAATCAATTCTTCCCATAGGCGCTACATCCAGGGACCACAAAATGCATATTGTGTTAGGGAGTCACAAAAACACTGAAAAAATCTCTGAAAAATGTTAGAATAGAGAATATACAATATACTTTAATAAATTTAATACATTTGTTCACGGGGTTTGCAAATCTAATTAAACCAACATAAAGTCATGAGTTATACTTATAGAGACCATACTTATAGTTTGCCATTATTCTAATTTATATCAAGAGGGTACTGTTCCTGCTTCTGTTGTTATCGTGATAATTTTGTTTATATTAAGGACATATCTTCTAATTTATTAACGTACTATTTGAGAATAAATGAAATCTATTTTAAAACCACCTTGATATTAAAGGTATAGTAAGCACCAGTGTTTTATCAATACGATGATTAAAAGGCGTAACCATATCACAGTTCATAAAGTATTTAAAAAATAATTGCTGTGTGCAGGATACTATCCTGTTTGAATAACACTGGAAGTATTTTGTTGCAACAAACAAGTTGTTGGACATTGCATAGGCAGTTTCATTTCTAATCTAAACGTTTTGCTACGGAAGGGAACGTAACAATGTCTTCCAGATTGCAGATAGAAAACAAACGCTGTGTGTTTCTGTGGAAAGGCGCATGGAATACATGACCAATCAATTTTTTTGTGAATACAGGCCTCATATTCATGTATCATACATTGAAAAATATTATATCTGATATTGAAAGGTTTTCAACTATGAGCCACATTTCTCCCAATAGACATTAAGGACAATAAGGCCATTCCAGACTAATTTAAAGTATGTTAAATATCTTTCTGTCGTCGATATCGTTCGCTTCTCTCTCCCCCTTTCTATACTAGGTATGAGTCATCGAGGAGTGCTGACCGTTAGCATAGACAAGATTGGATTCTCCCACTCATTTTAAACTGCTGTAGAAGGATGTGTCACAATTCAATCCAATGCACTGTTCTCTACTCAGCAACATTTAATGTCTTTAGGCCTACATAGACAGCATATGTCACAACATCCACCAAAACAGCACATCGATTATATATTTTCATCGACTATTTAAAATAGTAGATATTGCTAACATTCCTTAAAGTAATGCTAATATTACTAATATTGCTTATATTAATAACTAAAATCAAGTATTAATAATAGTTGTTTTTATTATGACAGGCATTACGGGTTATAAATGATCTCTTTACTCTCTATATTGTCTTATTATTAATCTACACGTAATAATCCGTTTTATATATAGTTACTGTTAATACTTGAAACTTGTGACCGTTATTGGCTGAATAAGAAGAAACTGTTTAGGTTCGCGACGAAGAATTAATAAACATATAAGGGTTTAACTTTTCGGTTGCCAACAGTCCATACTTACGTCTGATTTGTAGTTTTGGTCATGATTTAATTTAAATATCAATCACGTGTGGAACCGGAAAATCCAATCAATCAGAAACTTCCATCTGTTGAAGTTAGGCCGTCATATTAAATTATTTCTAAAATATTTCCTTAAATCAACAAGTTGGCCACTGGGTCAACATTATTTCAATAATCGTCCCGAAAATGTTACAGAAGATTAATAATAGTTTAATCAATGGTCAGTCTCCAATTCTGAAAGTGTAATTAATTTTGGAAAACGTATTGTCGTTTTTTCATTATAAAACAACAATTGTGAATTTAACATGCTTATTGTTGGTTACGTTTATGCAAGGAAGTGTTACTTGTTTGTTCATGTTAAAATACCTATATATAAACACGATATAAAACTGTAAAATATCTATCTTTCTCTCCCTCTCTCACCTGAAAACAAAACCAGAGAGTACTATATATAGAGAAAATGTCTGTATGTGTTCAGTAAAACAATCTATATTCTGGCGATATCCGTTTTCCGAAAAAGTTCATTCTGCAGAAAGACACTTCTTATAAACATCCCACAAGATGAAGGTCAACACACATTGGGTTGAAGAAAGAGCAACAAAAGAATCGTTCTCGATTAACTGTTAGGCATTACTGCTCATTTCAGCAGCGTTGCCTCTTTAAAGTCAAACTAATGGTTTTATTCTATCGGGATCAGGGTAACTCTTCCCTTCAGGCCTGCGTTGTTAAAGACGTCAGGTGATGTGCACTTGTCAGATTCACCTCCACTTTCTGCTTTCCGCGACTCAGATATTAGCAATATTAAACTTTTACTTTCAACAACTTTTTGCCAAAATCGTAAAGAACCGTGTCAATGCTGTCCAAGATACACAAACCACATTTGAACCCTAAACATATGCTAACACTATATTACGTTTGTCTATAATTATTTATTAATTATTAATATTTATTGATTGAATCACTTCTACTGTTAGAAAGTTATCATTTGATATGTCGATGTAGCCACTTTCCTCAGAATTACCTAACATAATCGTAAATACTGCAGCGCAAACAAATATTTAATTGTTGCATGAGCTAAAATAACTTCTTTCCAAGGGCGGATCAATGCACTGTGGCCTATTGGGTCTATTATAATAGAGATAATAGGTCGCAAAGTAAAACGACGGTGTTTTCCCGTAATCTCCGCCGGTGTGCCTGTAAGTAAACGACGCATTTGACCTGCTTTTAGGCTATCATCATTACTTGACCTGCTCGTTCTCAGATGCTGCTCGAGCTGCCCCGGCGCAAGGAGATAACAGCGAAATTGAATTAGCATGCTCTCCATTTCTCTCCATCTCTACTTCTCCCTAAACGGCGCACCAGACAGCCAGCACCGGCGAAATAGGAGAACCTGAAACGTACTCGTTAGAAGGGACGTGAGGTGGACAAATTCATTTAAGGACCTTCCTCCTACCCCGGCCATGCTAACGGCAATTATTGTCTCAGATTCTCCAGACTCGGACAGACAGAGGCGCCCAGATTCAAAATTAACGGCGCGGGTGATTAGTGGATATGGGAAGAGGTATTTTTTGAGGTCAACCATTTTGTGTCCCGCTGAAAAACCATGCTAAGACCAAATACTGGCCTGTGTCATGGTATGACTCCAAGGTCCCATAACACATGTCATGATATACGTATGATTAAAAAAAAAAACGAGCATATCCATTAATGGCGCCCAAGGATCGTAGAATGAAATCGACCAATATGACTATAACACAAACGTTCGAATCGGACTGCTGATTGATATAGCACACATAAGGACTACACAAAGTTGTTCTATGAGATTCTAAAAGCTATGGAAATATGCTTGACGGGATGTGTCAAAAGTGGGTATCTTAGCCTTTTAAGGACTATTGATTTGGCATGTGCTCTGAATCACTTCAAATGACTTCACTACATTGGGGCGGCCCTCAGTAGTTTATCTTAGTATTACACAATTTAACATGCACAGCCTGTATAACTACAGATATAAACTTCTGCCAAGCTGTTAGGAAAAGTCAACAAGTATGTGAACATGGGGATTCCTAGGATTGTGCCTAGCTTGACCTGTCAAGCACACATCGTTTATGAAGGCAAACATTGCTCTTCAGTGCCTTCAACAGTGTGCCTGTGTCTGGACATTACCTGCCCCCCACCCCACCTTTGAGTTTCTGGTCAGCCCTGTCTTGAATGCCATTGAAGATATAATATAATTATAATTCTTATTATTGTTATTGCTGTTATTAATTGCTTATCAAATGCCTTTGCCGTATACATAGCACAGTTTTTTGGCACAAAAATTGACAATGAAAGAACAAAACAATAAACAAGAATGAAAAATGTATATTTATGTAATAATGTAATAAACAGTGTAACAGTGTAAAATGAATGCAAAACAGCATGGGCTTAAGGCAGCACACTGTGGCCCAGAAATGCAGAAATGAAGCCAGAAACAGGGAAGGCCTCTTTGTGTGAACATTCAAAACTGCGAACTGCGATCAGCCAACAGGGAGTCCTGCTGACTAATCTGGTTTATTCTAAATCTTGGGAAGAGATTCCCACAAGATGTAAAGGGAAGGAAAGAGACTGGATATGTAACCAGGACGGTATAGATTCAAATTCTGGGTATAGCACTACAGTTTTTTCCCTTTGGAAAGGTATTTAGTTGCTTCAGTAAATATTTGGCAATTACCAATGAATGTCACCAGGTAATGGATCATCTGCTAAGCAGGTGCAAAAAAGTACCATTTAAATTTTTTACATATCCTGCTTTTACTGTACTTACTTACAAGTCATTCAAGTATTTTATCAAGCGGTCAGCTGCATATGCCTGATAGTCCATCTGTAAGTGAGAAGCTATTAACGGGATGCTACTGCATGACTGTAGTGCCAGGAACGTGTTTCTGAAGAGGGCCAGTGGATGGAATCGATTACCTGAGGCCACCATTAAAGACACCACCATGAGCAGATACAGTGGAAATGGAGTCAATATGGTCCTTCTCTGCTTTTCATTTTCCTAGGTTCAGCCAATCGTTATTTAACCATCTCAGTTCATGCCCAAGGATGACATCACTTCCGCCACCTGACTTCACCGCAGTGCATCTCCCCACATTAGGAGGTGGTGCCTGTGGTAGTGTATGTTCCCTCCTTTCTGAAGTGATTAAGATATGTGGTGGAAAATGACACCAAAAGCTACAGGCAAACAAGAAAGGTCAAGTAATTTTACTTGCACTGTATGGATCTAACACAATTTTGATGAAAAAAGAAATTAAGTAGGAATATGTGACAGAATTGCAATGGAAGAGGACAGGGCTTTTGCTTGTATAATGTTGGTGCAGTTGAGGTGATACAATGCTGAAATAATTCCCCATTTTCTCACCGGACCAATCATAAAAATATTTTGTGTGTGCAATTAGATATGGATAGATATGTTGCAATTTTACGATTCTAAAACTTCAAGTTTAATCTATACATGACCACACTGACAATGAAGAATGGGATAATATAAAAATATATCTACAACATTTAGATTTCTGGGTAATTTTGGAAGAGACAAACCATATAATTTATTCCAGTATCACAGTGAACAGTCAATAATTCAAAATGGCAATACCAAAAATACTTTAATAACCTTGGTATGGAGCTCATGGGTTCAGACCCCACCTCTTAACACGTTACTAAAATCTTTTTAAGCACAGTGGCCGTTATTCCACCTCACCCTGCCATCCTACCCCCACTCACTTGTGTGATGCCTCCCTCACAGCGTCACCGCTCCCCAGCAATGGGAAAATGAACCCCTTCTCGCTCTCCCCAACTTCATCGCTTCACATCTGCACGTGATCCACCCCCTTCAACAAAGAAAAGGAGACAGTCAGTCTTACCCATCCCTTAGTATCTGTCTTTAAGGCAAGGAACGCAGCAAGAGCAGTAATACCAGCAGGCAAAAATACTCGCAAAAACAGTCCTACCTATGACGACACACTTTTCTCCAAACTGTGCGGCATCGCTCCGTTCCTCCAGTCGCCGGTCCATGTGACAAACATGTTTATGTGGGTATCAGTTTCCCTGATTTGCTTTCCAACAGAGGCACCTCGGAGGTTTGCAAGGGAGACAGACTGCCTTGTTTCTCTCCCCACAGACAGCGCGGTGCAGGGCACCCGGCAGCCTCCCTCTCCCCCCCTTCCTCTCCGACCGACGCCTCCCGGTGGTCTTGCGGTCCAGCCGGGACAAATCTCCCGGCGGTCCTCCCCCCTTTCCCCTCTCCTCCCTGTGCTCCCGTCCTGCATCCTCTCCTCGGCTTCTCCTTTTCCTCCTGTCCGGTGCTGGTCCTCCTCAGGCTCTCCCCGGCTCTGTCCATGCAGGGAGCAAATGAGAAAGACAGAGAGAGAGAGAGAGCCTCGCCTTCTGTTTCTCTACCCTCTCTTTTTAATCAGCATGTTAATAAGAAAGGTAACTAATCAATACATTCAATGGCCGGGCCTGGCGATTGATACCGTCTCACCCACCCACCCCCCCTTCCCACACGCACAGACACACATACACACTCCGAGCTCTCTCGGCTGAGGGGCCTTCAGCACTAATCAAAATAAATGATCATTTTCTGAACGTGAGGGGCGAATTTGGCACATCAATTCAATTACCCTGCAAAATGCTGGCCTCTTGTTTGTTTGCTCTCCCTCTCCCTTCCTTTTTTAGCTGTCTTATCGAATGGCAGGTTTGCTTAAGGGCTCAACCCCACAGCCTGCCGCTTCCTTCAAAGGCTTTGCGGTTTTTATTTACCTTTTGTATTTGGATGCAGAGAGCTGCTTGCAGACAGTGTGAGCTGGACGTAAACACCTCTGTGTTTAGAGAATAACATACAGCTAATGGCTTCAAGCTTAAAGTAAAGACAGAATACCCCACTCCCACTCCCCATTTTACACAAAAACACCACCCCAGCCCAAAATAAAGCTAGGGTCAACTGCATACATGATTTTTTTTTTGCAAGACATGTATTTGTTCACTATTTAGTCCCATTGACTTTAGTTATTTCTATAACATGCATGTCCTGATGAAGTACATATCATACACCAAGCATGTGCACTTCTCAGGACTGACTGTGCTGTACATTTTCATCCAGGTACAGGATGCTACAAAAGCATGGCTTGAAAACACTGCTATAAGCATAAGAGAAACAAGAAATAAGAAATTAAATTAAATGGAAAGCTTCAGGTATGCTGAAATCTTTTGAGCTGAAATGTCAGGGTCTTACCAGTGTATTTTGTCTGAATACCAACACTTTACTGCTATTGTCCTATCTGCCCCAATCTTGCTTTTTGTTGTAATACAAATTTAGTCTATACCTCTACCTCTACATTAGACACCTCTGTGTATATACCACAGTTGATCAAAAAGTGAGTTATTGTTTAAATGTTAATGTACAAGACACACAATGTCTGAAACCCTAACAAATACCCACAATAAATTATGGAACTTGTTTTTCACACAATTCAGGCAAATACGTCTATAAATGATGCATTCTCTTGTTTTTTTTTCTTTCCTATCAGCCTTACCTCTTTGTGAATTTCAATATGAAAAGCTTCAACTACAGTGGGCAATAACACCACAGGAAAACCTTATGAGGTGTGGAATGATTCATCAGTGATAATAATTTATCAAGGAGAGGATGGCAGAAACAAAAGCACAGCTGAGTGCATGATCAGTGTGCTCTTTCAAAATCAGCTGAACTGCCTGTCTTTTAAAGAACCTTCAGAAATGCAGTAAAACAGTAAGCAAATTGATCAATCATTAGCAGCTGACAATGTGTGTTGTAATATATAAAAAGTGGAGAAAATAGACAGCTAAAATAGTGCTTTTGGAAAGAACAAAATGAAAACATTGGACCATCACGAGAAGTGTTGATGGCACTGAACTCTGTGATGGTATCAGAAAATGCTGTGATGTAAACTCTTGAAGGCCCCAACAAAATCTACACAGGTGTGGAAATCTGACAGGGGTTCTGAAAGTTTCTTCCAGAGGGCAAAGTCTGCCTGGTTTTTGAAAACAGCACCGCACCCATTAATATTGTAAGATGTGCAGAAGCTGCAAAGTTTCATAGGGAAACGCTGGGAGGTGGGAGAGAACATGGGGGGCTCTGCAGCACAGCCCTTCAAAAGGCTACGGCTTGATTTAAGTTCTCTCTCTCTGACTCTCCACACCGACAATGCTGCAGCGCTAACTTTTGGGCGAACGCAAATCAGTCACACCCTCTCCCATCAGCTTCTCCTCTCTCCTCGGAAAGCCTGCGCTGAGTTTTATGTCTGCAGCTCTAAGGGGGATGGTTCAGAGTGACCACTAGCTTTAGCGACCTCTGACCCCCGCAGGCTGTCGCCTTTCATCACCCGGGCCTCCATCTTGGATGTTGCGGTCGCCTAGCAACCGTAGTGAGGGCGGCTGCTCAGAGACCGGGGGCTATCGATCCCTGGGATAATAAATGGACTGCAGCCAAAGTCAGCTCATCCCCTCCCTGCACATTCATGGCCACGATCCGGCGTCTCTCTCTGTCTCTGTCTCGCTCTGCCTATTTCCCTCACAATTCATTTTGAAAGCAGAGAACCTGTATCAGGACAGCGTGCCCCAAAAAGCGTCCCTTCAGCTCTGGATCCTATTGGATCAATGGCCCTGAAACCGAGCCCCCACCCCTCACCCATAATAATGGATGAAGTTGAAGAAAAATCAAATAAAGAGAAGGAGAGAGGAAGAGAAAGAGGGAGAGAGAGGGAAGGAGAGAGAGAATAAGGAGGAGGGGTGAGGGGGACAGATAGAGATCCTTATGCTGACAAAATGACCAAGAAGCTGCAAAGAATTAAGTGGATGATGGAAATGATCTAAGGGTTCTACCTACCTAATATTTCTGAACAGACTTGACAAAATGCCTTCCTTTATATCATACTTTATATATATATATATATATATATATAACAACACTGGGCAGCATCCAGTTTGACAGATCAAGCAAGCTGATCAAGCAAACACTGTCCCTTTACATTGTGACTCCTCTGTGTCAGTAAGTCAATTGATGGAAAACATGGTTGCTGGATTACAGTAACTCAACACTCACAAATCCCAGTCCTAGGTAATCCAGTCCTTTTAAAATCTGACAATGTCAAATGACAAAAAATAGAATGGGGTACAATTGGGGCTGAGGTGAACAGGGGACCCCACAGAAAAAGGATAATGCATAAAACAGGGGGAGCGGCTCTGTCAATGGTAGATTCGCCTCTATAATCAGCCAGGGGTCAGCCACCTTTGATCCTGTGTGCCTACGCCGTGAGGGCCGAGCAAATACGGTCGTCTTAAACAGCTCTGGACACACAGGAAAGGAGGGGGTGCCTGGGGATTGAGCTGGAGTTGGAGTGGGGGGGTGTTAATTCGTTCTCTGGTCAGGCCTGTGGTGCAGAACTGCCAGGCAGAAAGGGATGGGCTGTCCCTTCCACATGGGACTGCTGCCAACGTTCAGCCTGAAGATGGAATCCCCAAAATACGATACCCCACCCTGGGTCATCACATGCCGCAGGCACCCAAAACTCACAAAGATGACATCACTTGGTTCGTTTGCTCAGCAACTACTAAGTGAGTTAAGTAGCTTACTTTTCATACCAGACACACAATGGATTTGATTTATATACCTGGATCTTTACCAGAGCAGATTAACCACTTTGTTATGTGCATAATGTTCAAAGGTAAAAGACCTTTTTACCTTTCTAAGGTCTTGGCTATGGTTCCAAACTGCATGCAGAGGAGAATGTGGAATGAGCTTAAAAGCCTTCATGCTTATTCTTTTTCCACATAATATGGAAAGGAAGCAGTGTAGTGCAGAAATACTTCTTCCCATTTCACTCAACCAATGATCAAACATGGAGCTTTAGTGGTCCACTGCATCGCCCTCGGCATGGTTCCAAAACCTGGGATGTGCATGGTAAGCAGCACAACCCTTGATGGCAGCAAATGTGAAATGGCATTTTGGACAGAATTACATCAAAAAACTCATGGCTGAACAGATTTAGGCAGTAATGCACTACGCCTGCCACACACAAGGAGGGCACCCAGCAGGACACATTATACAGTATCATGAAAGCCTTAATTGACTGGCAGACATATAAATAAGAGTCCACAATCAGGACTGAAATAGTTGTGGTTTGGTAGAGGTCCAAGTCAGTTGCCCAAAAAGAGGGATGTGGCCACATCTGACAGTCATCCTAACACAGATGGACCCTTAGCTTGTCCCTGGACACAGATGGCTGCCTGGAACATGGCCAAACCCCCCCCCAGCTGGACACTACGGACAGGTCACAAAGCACCATCCCCCTGAAGCCTCTCCCCCACCACTTCTTTGGGGCCAGCTGCCACTGACCAGTGCAACCCCCACCCCCTTTCAGAGGCAAGTGTCCAGCTGCCCCTAGGCTTTTCACTGGACACTACCCATTCATCAGGCCTTCAGGGGGACAGGGAATCTCAGAGGAGTGACAGATAACACAAGACAGGGGGAGGTGTGTGCATGTGTGTGTGTGTGCATGGGTAACGTGTGTATGTGTGTAACCTTGTGTGTTTGAGTGGTGTCACAGATGCCTCAGATGAAAGCCTAGGAAACCTGAACAGATGTCAGGAGTGGACTGCTTGCTCTGTTTAGTATGTATGGGGAATTCTGTAGGAAGAGCTGCATGAAATGTATACACTCCTCTCTTCTGAATAACTTGTGTGGTCAGTAGAGGGGAGGCTAGTCAATGCTGTGTTCTCGATTCAGGCGGGTCGTCGCAAGAAATGAGGAAATGGGGATCAACTAAGCTTGGGCCGAGTGAGCGGTGAGTTCCAAGAGATCTGAAAAAAAACAGAGGGCTGAGGGACTGGCAGCCATGGCCCAGATTCAAACCACCATCCCGTTCGAGGAGCAGGCAGGGCATGCTGTCCCGGCCAACAGACTCCTCAACTTGCTGACTCCAAATTTCTCAGAGGTTCCCACGATCAAACTGCAAAGGCTGCAATGCCATCGATCCGCCCGCGCGCAGGGGCTCCGCTGGCAGGGAGACGCAGGGAGCCGCGTCGATACGAGATCTGTCCATGGCGCCCGAGCTTTGGCGCCCGTGGAGAGAGAGTTTCAGGGCCGAGCTGCACTGGAAAACGCGCCCAGCTGTCAATAAATCTATAGGACGCATGTCACCGCAGGCCTGAGAAGCCGTCATTGATCGGCAGAGAGTGTGAGTGTGGGGGGAGGGAGGGGGAAAATGGATAGTATTGGTCCAGGCCGCCAGGGTTAAAGGTCACTGCGCCGTCCATGGCCCCATTGTCAAACTGCAAGGCAGCGCAGATATGTGCCCATCAATATTCCCTGCCACAGTGCGTGTTTGTGTGTCATGTGTGTGTGTGTGTGTGTGTGTGTGTGTGTGCGTGTGTGTGTGTGTGACTGCAAGAGTCTTTCTTGTCCCCAATTGTCCTGAATTACACTGTTATGATTGCTGAAGAACACAGATTTGTACACAGCCTATAAATATTTTCTCACAAGAAACAATTGTAATAATAATAGGCCAAAGCCAATAAAAAGGAAGAACATGGCATTAGTGTTCCCATGGTGTTTCATTTCTAATCAGGCAACTTCAAGGCTACCCTACAGATGCTTAAACAAGAGTTCATAGCCACAGTTTCCAAAAGCGGTGCCTACAAAGACAACACTGTCCATTCCAGATTCATCTGGTCACCTATTCTTACTATCATTTCAGCATATGCCCACCAATGAGGAATGCCACAGTGAGACATGTCATTGATAAAGGCCAAAGTCATGTTTTCAGCTCTCAAGTTTAACTAGACACTTCCCGCCATCAGCACTCATGCTTGGACACTTACACTGTGAGAAAGAGAAGAGGCAAACGTCCTTGAACAAAAGCTAATGTACACCCTCCTCCCCCCCAACACCCCTCCTTTCTGATCAATTCCCCTGTGTCTCGCCTGGGATGAGCTAATGGTCAGTGTGGATAGAAGTCCGGAGGTCCCTCTTCACTGATCACGTTTGCTTGACCTTTGAGACAGGGTCAACCACATAAGTGCTCCATCTTAAATATGGGCACTAGCCTGCTTCTTTCAATCCGTAGAAACAAATACATATGAGACTGTTCTTACACCCAACATACAGGATGGAAAAACTGATGCAGCAACTCAAAAGTGATTTGGAGTGATGCTGACATTGTCCTTAAATATACCTTTTTTTTGCTCCCTTTAACATAACTTCTGTGTGCTACACTTGAGTTTTTCCAGCTATGACAACTACTGTTAATGATTGCAATAACACCAAGAACAATAATGATAACAATAATGCTAGTTATTAATTATTATTATTTGTTGTTGATTTTATATTATTTTTGATGTTAATGGTAGCACTTCAACACAATGACTACATCATTAAGGTGTAAAGTCTTTCTGAGGACTAGCACTTCCGGATTTCGAATATTATAGGGTTAGGCCGACGTAAATAAACGGAAAGCTATGTCCTCTTTCTGCGGGTTTCCATAGAAACGGATGATGGAGTGCACTATCGATCGCAATGTCCAGTCGGAATTGTGTTGCCCCTGAACCGACATTTTTTTTCCTGGGCTGATGGGCGCGGATCGATACCCCCATATTTAGGCCTCTGTATTTTTGTCACCCTCCGCCTCTCATAACTTTTACATTGCTAATGGTATGAAATGAAAAATAAATAGAACAAGGAGCCTAGCCATAGTTTTAAGTGCGGTGGTCCACAACAAAGTCAAGCTGGTTGTTTGTAGCGCAAGTTGTTTCTCGATGTGTTTGCTACATGAAGAATTTGGACATAAACCCTGATAGCAGACTAGGCATACGACAGCCTCCCATATAGATATATGGCAAATTGGAACCATGACTATTGTCATTGATATAACCGTCATTTTAAATGTCACAGTAAAACACTGTCATTATCCAAATAAGTGCGCGCATGCAATATTATATTACAGACATCTCGAAACGGCCGGAGAAGCGGAACCTCACTATGTGACTCCTCAAATTTGGAGCTGCCCTTTGTGTATACAAATTTATACAAACGCATCGCTTATAGAAAACTTCAGTGGAAACACGGCACACTTTCACCTGGTTTTGAATAAACTTGTGTAGTTTTACGCATTCCAGATCTCATAATTCGCATAGTGGTATTTTCTGCGTTGTTGCCAGAGCACGTTGAAATAGTTGTTTTATTTCCGTTATTAGAATTGATATGAATAATCGTCAACACAATGTTTGAAAATTCTTTTTTTTTTCCTTGAAATTTTAAGAAAAGGAAAAAAAAAAAACCTCAACTAGACCTGAGGGAGCTCGTTTAAACCTCGCCCGAAGGATCCCCCTAGCCAAGGGTCATGGCTGGAATCGCACAGTCGCGGATTCAAAAGGTGGCTGTCCCCTAAGGTGGTTCTATTGCCCCGAGGCACAGTCATAACAATTTCAGGAGAGGTGGAAATATTGGAACAAAAGTGCACCGGGGACAAGAGGGGATTACTTTTCTTTTGCCCTTTGCCCCAGTCTGAAGAAATAATAAAAACAACGCTGTTGGCTTGATGATGTTGGTTCCATCGGTATATAGCCTAAGATTAGAACCCCCCGCGTTAATCGTGTTTCTGAAACATGCAAATCAATCTAAATATATAGAATTGCCTTAATCTTTGAATAATTTCACAAGACGTAGAGAAATTTAGAGTGCTAATCATCTAATAATACGATGGCATGTTTGTTTTCGAACTACACCTTCTTGGATTGAAAGAACGTCTGTCACCCTACAGCTAGGATAAATTCCTGTGACGAGCTATACGTGAGCGACAGTATGCTCCTGTTGTATCTCTCAATCACTTAACACTGACGTACCCGGGTAGATTTAGACTTTATGGTGCAACTGCGTTGTTTAATATTAATTGAAATTACCGGCAAGTTTAATTAGGAATGAATAATCTGAATTGAGCATCGTCTGTTGTGAGTCCAAGATGAGAGACAAGGGGCAGGGAGAACGAGGGGGAAGGGGTGGTGAGGGAGCCGTTATTGATTGAAACCCCAGCCTGTCAAGCGGGGAGAACAATGAAGCAGTGGGCTCGAGTTATAGGCGCTATGGCTCCTGTCGATCAATCGCGGGGTAGTCGATGGGAGAAGTCGGGCGTCTCCGTGGAGACAAAGCTAACCAATACTGAGGTTGTGTGCTAGGCCAAGAACGTGGGAGCCAGGAAGAACTTTTGTACAGTTTGTGGATGTCTGGATGTCACTACCTCTGCAGAATAGAGGATTTTTTTCAACTTATTGCCAAAATACTTGACCCTGGCTGACAGATCAGGGCCCTCTGGCTCACTGTACAATTAACTGGGTTGATATGTTAATTTAAACCAAGCAATCCATAGTTGAACTGTGATATACTCTACATGGAATTTCAGCAGAAGCATATTCTAGTATCAAGAAAAAAGACGAAGGTTACACAAAAGATATCAGCTCCATTTATGTGGTTGAATATGACATGTAGGTCTATCTTGTTAGCTGCATATTTTAAATGAAGCCACAGGAAGATAGTGATCAGCAGTTACAGTCAGGTAGGCTAAGCACACCACAATACATCCAACAAGAGGGCAATATAATCTAACAATGCTTTGACTTGACTTATCCATGAAAGCCATTTTTCTGTCTCAACTCTCAACTCAACACAATGACCAAAAGACCATGATGAAATGTGTGCCTATCAAATTTAGAACATTTTGAAATACAGTTTCTTTGTTAATGTCATCTGGAGCTTCAGTAAGATGTAATCCCTAATGTGTGTGATTTAATGCTTAGTAATACATGGATATGACTTAACAGTAGCTACTGCTGTGTGCTGGCATACAGCTTTGAAAGCTATAGCACAAAAAAATACAAATCCATTTCTTTGTCTCTATGTGCTTGGTGCATTCAACCAAATATTTTTCCTGGAATTCATGTGTGCATACATACTTACTTTTCCATGGAACCTTCAGGGGACACAGAAGATTCATTTCAGGTTTCAACTGGACGTACATGTTACATGACAAGTGTCTAGTATACAGACTGCCTGCCCTTTCAGAGACCAGACTTGGGTGACGTACAAATGCTGCAGCAGTCAGGGATGACCCTGAACGACCTTGAACCACCCTTGCAGCATGGAATGTGGAGTCTGCTGATGCGTTCTTCAAACTGACCGTGCATTTTCCATCAGTGGCAGTCTGATGCTCTGTGGAATTTTACAATGTGCAATGATAAAATAAAGATCTATGCCAAAGACTTGACCACATTCGGCACCATTCTGTGCTCCACTTTTTGCTTTTCAATCTGCAGTTGGCCTCAGGTGCTGCACTAAGCATGGATTGGAAATATTAAGCGCAGCGTGGATGCGCTCTCTGGATGTGGAGCGAGGTGCCCAGCCTCGCAGTTTGCAGGGGTGAGAAGACTTTCAACATGGGGAGAACTAGCAGCCAACAGAGTAAGGAGGTCACCCCTTCAAGACTACATGTAGGGGAAAATAACTGGGAGCAAATTCTCTCCCACCTGTAAAGCTTCACGCCAACCCAGTCTGGACGTTTTTCTCATTGGACAAACCTCAGAGACAAATATCTGTCCCACACTAACCAATATTTACCATCTGTTGAAATATAGGTCGGGTTTAGTTGTGTAAAAAATGTTACATTATTTATTTGCAAAACTGATTCCTTTACCCACGTCGAGTTACATAGCTCACCTTTTTGCTTAGTACCCAGCTCAAGGTAGAACAAGAGTGTTCTACTCTAAATTTGAACCAGAAGCATCTGAGGTTAAGAATCAGTTCTTTAATCCTGATATTACTATATTTAACCACAACAGGAATATACAGAGAATTCAGTTCTAAAACTCAGGATATATTAAAAAGCATGTTTGACTTGCATATTGATAATTGATTATGGTACCCCCAATCCAAATTGCATTAAATTAAACAATGAAAAGAAAAATTTGTGTGTTGTACATACATTGGATGCTCATTTAGGGCTTTCAATCAGCAAAACTGTGAGATGAATCATTTAAAAAATATATTAAATAATAAATTACATTTTAAATAAAATAATAAATACAATTGTTATCTTTTATAGACAAGCTAGCGGTACAGACCTTCAGAGTTGATTGCTCTACTAAGGCAGCTACATTGTTTTTGGGCTCAAAGCCCTACCTACCCTGAAACTGCACCTAAAACGCAAGATAGAATGTTCCATTGACATAATACAGGATGTTGAGGAGCGTGTTACTGACAATGATGTCATTTGATTCAAGCGCACCAGGATCAGTTCATTATGCATTGGTCCAGCACACCAAAACTTAAGTGCTGTATTGCTGGAGTGGCAAACATGAGAACTTTGAACCTTAGCAAGCAAGTCTGTCTGTCCAGCTAGTTAGAGAGGAATACAGTCAAACTCCAGTCAGTTTGCCATTTGAGCATAACAGAGTGGACAATAGGAAGGGTCATCGCCCCCTCCTCCTTCTGCTGCCCTCCCTCGAGACACGCGACGGGCTGACTTCTGCTGATTGTTCAGCCTGACATTTGATCCTCTCTGACCCCCAGGGTCTGTAAAGGGGTGGGGCACATTTGATCCTATCTGACCCTTGGGTGGGGAAGGCCCTTTTAAGGAATAAGAGTGTGAATGCCATGACCCCCCCCCCCCCACCCACTCTCTCCTCAAACCACAGTGCTGGCACTTGTGCATTGTGA
Organism: Megalops cyprinoides; assembly: GCF_013368585.1. NCBI lineage: Eukaryota > Metazoa > Chordata > Actinopteri > Elopiformes > Megalopidae > Megalops > Megalops cyprinoides. The sequence continues at coordinate 13,194,704 of NC_050603.1, forward strand.
GACATCACCGAAACAAAGTAAAAAAAGGATCTTTTGTAAATAATTCTATTGATCCCGTACTGTTGTGACAATGGACACACGCTTGGTATTCCAAAGAGGCTGACATGTGTTACGGGTGTGCTTTTGTTAAGGGAGGAATGAAATTCAACACCTTGGACCCAAACCTCTGTCCAGACATTTGCAAGTTGCCTGTGTCATTACACTAGTGGGCAACAATTTAGACAAGCCATCTCTATCAGGTAAATGACAAGTGGCTGAGATGCAAAGTAATGCATCAAGTTTAAAATGAACAATGGTGTGAAGTTAGAATTTATATACTGCTTTTACACCTGGCTCCACTGATCATGCACCCTATATGCAACTTTTTCTGAATTTCACCATACAGCTATCCACAGGGATCTGATTCCAGAATTGTGTTAACATTGAGTGTAACATCACAGATATCAAATAGTGCCAAAAGAATGTTGTTGAAAAATTTCTCTTTTGAATGCTGATGACCTTAATGGTGTTTCTGGACAAGAATAGTTTTTTTTAATGTATATTCAATTTTACCTGTTCAAATGAAACCAAATACAACTTGCTGTTGTGATGCTAGTGTTTGAACATGGAAGACTGATATACTGTAGGATCAAATGGGAATAATACATGGGATTATTTACAATAATTACACAATTACACACTTCCAAATGTGCATTCTTCACACGCAGTAAGCTTTTTGAAGCATTTCATCAGAGAGTCTAGGGCTAGAGTGAGCTTTGGGTCTACACACTTTTAACAGGACAATACATAGTTTGGGAGAAGGCTCTGAGAGTCAGAAGATGAAGGCAACTGGCACCCCCTTGTGGTGACAAAAATGCACAGCCTGAAATATTGCGTCTGTCAGAAAAGAGAACATTGTGTCTACCTTTAGCCTGGGATTGACAAAAGACCCCTGCTACATCACACTGAAACCTTTGTAGACAAATATCATGTCATTTGCGAAACATGTCAAAATACTCTGCATTTGTTAATGGAAAAAAAACTGCCTCCTGACCCCCAACATGAATTGATTCATATAAGCTTTACAGAACAGAAAGTTAACCCTTGCATCCTAAATTTCTGAGGAATCCATTTTTTTTACAAAGATCAAAATTAGCTGTGACCAAAAAAAGAGAGGAAAGGAGTGCTGTAGTGCGGCAGTATAGTGTAATTGATAGCATCACAAAGGTCCTTTTTGGACTAAAGGGAAATGAATCATGCCAGAGACTTGGCTTTGGCTTGTATCTTGATATCACAAAAATAGTGAAAATCAAAGCCATTGTATATAAAAAAAAATTTAATTTAAAAAAAAAAAATTGAGGAGCAAAATTTAAAAAAACTTTCATAAAATGGCTTACCAACAATTGCTTTGATTTTTCACTATTTTTTTATATCAAGACACAAATATATATCATAAAAACTGAACATATTATGAATAGTTATAAACACCTAAATACCGGTACATAAATGAATATATTGCACATTTGACTGTATTTTAAATTTATATTTTCTCACATTTTTCAATAGGAATACCTAATATTTCCATTTTTAAGGGGTGCACTGATTCTCTAGCCTGAAATCAGCAATTCTTCCCACGTATGCTTTTGTTTGCTCATGTAATGCGTATTGACAGTCCCAGAGTCGGTGCACAGTGGGGATCCATTCCGCTGACAGGAAAGGGTTAACCACGTCCCACAACCCCACTGAAAAAAAAAAAAGAAGAAGGCCTAATCAGCTTCTGAGCATTTGCTGCCCTTCTGGCAAGGTCATTGGGGTCATGGTCCCTGGTTAAATGTCCAGTCCTCCCCCTCTGCCCCCCTGGGACACAGCCCTCAGGGCCTAATCAGACCGTCCTGAGTGCGGAGCCTGGGAGCGGCAGTAATCTGTGCCCAGGGGAAGGGCGAGGCCTGGCGGTCACAGCTTGACTCACTGTCAGGGGCCTCGCCCCTCATCCAGCTGACAGCCCCGTCTAGGCCTGCTGAAATCTGATCTTCGAATTGTATGGATTCACCTATAGGTTGAAATACGGGAGTGGTTCGCGTCTGTTGGAAATGGAACTGTAAATCAGGGGTACTGATTGGAAATTTCCCTCTCACCTGTGGTGACATTAGGTGAGTTAGGTATATAAAGGCTGCCAACCCAACAAACTCCCATTTTACTGATGAGAGCAGTATGCAGATTATTTATTATTTTATGACTCACTCCTTACACCATATTTGTTACTAATTTCACTGACCATTGAACCATAACTCAGCTCAGAGTTATGGACAAAGCAGCAGAGTGGTCTGGGTGGATGCGTCCTGAAGACATTTCAATATTTCAAACCCCCCTCCATGCAGCATGAAAGCGTGTTGATGCTGGGGCTGCTGTAGGGTTGCTTGTGTATTTGTTATGTAAACACCCTTAGGCGGGGCCAGTAAGCAGCTTTCATTTCACATACCATCTACTTTTATACACCTGAATATTTACACTCGCAGTTAATATATTATCTTTTAAATGTTAATATTGCTCCAGGGTTCAACAGAGGTGCCCCATGCAGGATTGGACCATGCAACTCCCCACCAAAAGTCCAGTTCCACTCTACATTCTACCTTGTGCCGAAGTAGTTTTTGTTAAATATACTTTAGATGCCACATTTAGGACAACAGTGATGATGAACCCCTAACTACATCTGACCTTCGTGTGATAAAATAAACCAATGTCCTGACTGTGGTCACCAAAGACCCTGTAGCACTTATCAAATGGAATTGTGGGTTCCTTGTTGCCCTGGCAAAATACCCTTTCTGGCTCTCTAAAACTAATCATCCCCAAGTCTAACTGGTCTAACTGGCCTCACACCCCTCCACAGCCATCCCCCCATTGTACAGCAATTTTAGATCATTGAAAAGGTCTATATGCACACATCCATGATGAAGATGATAATAAAGATGATGACAATGATTTGGTTGAACAGGTCACAGTGCAAGGACCTGGTAATTGTGAAAAATGGGTTAGCTGAAGAGATTCCTCCATGCATGTTTGTTTTAATGCTCTGTTATGAGTAAAAATGAGTAATAACACCACCTATTTAGGGGAGGGGGGGGGGGGTCATCAGGTGCAGCCAATTATTAACTCATATAACCAAATGAAGATACACACTGTAAAACATGCATGCTCTCCTGCTGTTATCTTTGATGATAGGCATGCAGCAAAGGATAAGCAGTTGAGGACAGACTAAACAGGAAATAAGAAACGTATGTAATGGTACAATAATGATAATTCCATAAGGTTACAATCAGGAGAGCAGACACATGCAGTTAGCTCCATGCACATATTGAGTGTGCAAATTATCATTCGCTACTCCTAATTGCTCCACACCCTGCCTCTACCCCCCTTCATGTTTCAAAACTCAAGGAGCCAGAGGTGCCTGTAAGGGCCTGAACTTGTAAAATCACAGGAGTAGGTCAAATCAAGTGGTTTCACATATCAAAAAGTTATACATTTCACAGGGCCTAGCGATGTGTGCTGAAGAGGTTTTATTAGCTGGCATTTCAGCACTTGAATTTCTGTCCTCCTGATATTGCTATGACAGTGTGCTGGAGAAACTGTGTGTAGGCTTATTGAAACTGGGCCATGGTGCTATGCCTGCTTGTCTGGGCCTAGACACACATGAGGCTGTTTGGGCTGAGAGATGTTAGTTTTGGTATTTCAATTTCAATTTGAATACATTCTTTAAAAGAACTTTTAACATGAAACACTCTTCTCATGACCATTAATCATACTTCTCACCAGGAATTTAAGCATGTATGCCCAATTCGTGATATTTTACACAAGGTGGTCGATCATTTCAAAACACGAAAAATGTCTCCACCTATGGACTGCTCCTCTATATTGCAGCACAGACTTAATTATACAAGGATATTGTCGTTCGATTAAAAAAATCATTTCTAGCAACGGTGCTATCAAACATGAAGAGAAAGGGGAACAAAACATAGACTTTCCTGTTATAACGATTTCCTATTTCTTTATTTTATGAGAGACTCAAACGCCCGAAAAGGTATTAATACCCGCATTTTCTGTTGTTTTGTGCAATGTACCACATAAACCTTAGCCAAAATTTGGCACTCTGTCTTATTTTAAAATGATGGCTACCATATTCCAAGGCCACTTCTATTGTGAAGAGCAACCCACACTTGATAAATGCAGCACTGCACATATAATTACAAACACGTGGCCGCGCAACTCGGTTACGTACAATGACGCTGCACACACGTAGATGAACCGGTTGCGTCAAACTGCAGCACACGTGGAATTCTGAGAAATCCTGTAGGCGTCAACAGCTTGTCCTTTGTCCTTTCCCAGCTTGATGAGCATGCTGAAGGAAGTGAATTTGATATTTTTCTCTGCGCCAGTTATAAGCATTTCAAAATTGTATTTATATCTATAGCTATATCTAGTTTAGTATGCGTTGTTAGAGTCTAAAAGTGTAGATGCCATCATGATACACATCATGGTTATTCAATTTATATTTACAATTTTTGGTTGGGGGATTCTAGAAAATCACAAAATAAAATAAATAATATTTTAGTTCAATATTAAAAGCACAGAATACTTATGCACATTGACAATTCTGTAATTGCAGTGACATTATCTGTTTTACCATCACTATTACGCACTTGCTTATCAGACAGCCTTATCCTAGGCAAACTGCAAAACTGAACTTTACTGAAATTCAGATTATATTGCTCAAGGGTACAACAGCAGTGACCCACTGTGGTTCAAACCCGAAAGCTTCCGGTACAATTTCCTAACCACTGCACTTCACTATAAGGACAGTCCCTTATAGCAGCTAATATTGGTTCAGAATGAACATGAGCATTTCTGGTATACAGGAAAATAGCTAACCCAACCTGAGTGCTGTGCGTGAGGGGAAAACAAACCCAAATGTGGCACAAGGCAAAACTCCCAAATCAGTAGAGCAAAGAACTCATCAAATCTCAGGATCTCCTCTCAAACCAGCAGTGACCCCTGAGGCTCTATCAGCTGCAGGTGCCAAATCAAAGACACAAAACAGCAAAGTGTGCATGGTTGTGATCTGCCTGCGCCCCAGACCCTAACGACATGCTCTGTGCCTCAGTTTATCAGCAAGGGCTGTTTGTACACATCACAGCACCTTCAAGCAGTCCAGCCTGGAAGAGGATCAAAGACAGGGTTTTGTGAGCCGGCTCACTGGACAAACAGCTCCAAGCCACGAGGTGAGGCAACATTATTAAACACAGGTCTTGGTGTGCCAATTTCTCATCCCACTTCATAGGCCTTAATTTTTGTGCTGGAGAGCCCCAGTGTCTGTTACATTTTGTTTGCTGCTTTTGAAATAAAGTTATTATTTGAACAGAAAGTTCTAACCTGACCTGATGTTCAGATGTGCATCCATCACTTGTTAACAGGAAGCTATGAAATGTGCAGGATTCTTTACTCTGAGGGACTCCCCATCCCTGAATAAAATGAACTACACTTCAAATGGACAGTTCACCAAGACCATTGCTGGTTGTGGCAATGTGCACTTAGAGCCACCTTTAAACAGCAGCTGATTACCCTGGTTGGCAGGTGAATCGAACTCCCTTCCAATCAGTGGTTCCCGTTAAGTAATTTAGACTCAACCTGTAAGAGACACCTGTGGATCTCCACAGACCATGACTGGGCTGGACTCCAAAAGCACTTCTCCTTGTCTTCACTTTGATTCCCACATCTTGGCATCGGCCGTGACGTGGACATCAACAACTGGTTGCCATCTTAAGGTCTTCTGGAATTCCGTAGGAGATATTGAAGGATCAAGACAACTCCCTGATCGGCCCCTCCGGCAGAGAACACATAAATGTATCCTTGTGTGGAAGAATTTGTGACACAGAGTCTGTGACATAAACCCACACACGTCACACTCTGAACATTCCAGGCTAAAAAAAAAAAAAAAAACATTGGTCTTAAAGAGAGAGGAGATTACTGCTAAAGGTCACACAGAACTGACAATGTTTAATTAAACTAGAGCATTCCATTTCCCTCTGTGTTTAGTGCCTCGTTTCTTTTCTAGTTGCATCTTTTTCTTATCTCCTCAATATGTTTCACAGAGGAAGAGAGGCACCAGAGAGATGCGAGTAATGTAACGGACTGTACCCTAAGATTGTAACCTGTTATGAATGGACAAATGCCTCTACAGCCAGCAAGGGGAATGTGTGGAGTAGCAGTTGGGCCTTTCACTTGCTACCAACGTGTCATGGGTTCAGTGCTTTTTAATATTTCATTCACACAATACACCCAAGAAACTATGTTTTATCTCTTAAGTTGGAGCTTGAATATGAAACGTATACTAGTTTGACAGCTGGAGCAATTAATGCAGCACAACTGTTAACAGGTTCATGAAGCCTCACATTCCAAGCTTAGCATGTACATTTTCTGGCTTTATGGTGTGAATTCTGCTGTACAGACCGTGGTGCAGAAACAGGCGGTATCAGCCATATCAACTGATATACACACCTGATGGCTGGTAGTCACAAACAGAGCTGGATTATCCAGCTTCTTGGTACACGGTACACTATGCAGAAGCAGGGAGTCTTGTGTGTGTAGGTGGGACATGCAACAGAGGGATGAGGATATCTCTTTGATAGCCCTTCCAGCCATTACACAGTGTTTACCACATCAGTATAAACAAACACTTGATAAAGCAGAGGGAGTCAAATGTGACTTATGTCATCACAATGAGTTTGCAGTCTCAGGCAGGAAAATGAGCAGCATCAGCCTGATCAAACTCAATATGCTACTGTGCTTAGGCCTTTGTTTATAAGATACACCTATCTGGACAACAAACAGATCTGTGAATATGTGCAGTGTCGATCCTTGGAGAACACCTTAGAAGGCACTGCTATGGGCACAGGAGTCAAGATTCATTTACAGTATAGGTGCCTGCATAGAAATGATGGTTTAATTCTCACAGACTGCAGACCTGGTAACAACATAACTAGTACATACATATATAAGTTCTTTTGTGTGTCAAGAACTGTTGGACTTCTATAAACAAAGACAGGAAAACCAGTGTCCTTTGAAAAAGATTAAACAGCATTACTTACATTGTGTGGCTCCATGGTCACTGATGTTATGAAGCAACAAGGGATACAGGACTTCTGTACATGCTGACTGTACAGAACCCTTTCACACAAAGAAAATAATAACCACATATATGGAATACAAGAGAATTTTGTATAACAGATTTTATGTATGAACCATCAACACCAAGAAAATGATTACACACTCTATGCAGGTATAATGAAGGTGGGTCTAGATGGTCTTTCTAAAATGAATTTACAACATAATGCCAGGATGCTTGAGGTGGTCTGTATATTTGACACAAGATAGATAATTAATTCCATAGTGTACAGGCAGAAAATATTCCAGTACTCAGGCCTTAAGAAAACCAGAAACCAGAATTTTGGGGCTGTGTTCTTACTCGATAATAATCTCATGAACTGTAATACCATTATTTAGAGATGATGTCTCTCCAAACAATGAGAGAAGCTCACTAGATTATGGCAATGCATTATCTATAAAATAAAAATACAAATTAGAATTTAAATTCTAGATGTATGGTATGGCCTTTGCTAGTACAGTACACATTGATTAATTTAAGTTTTATTTAGAACAAAAATGAAAAAAAGCAGCAAACAAAAAGGATGTGATGAACGGATGAATTCCTGTTTGTACAGATCAGGCTTCACTACAGACAGCTAAAGTGCCTATGTTCTTCAAAGGACCCCAAATTTCTCAACTCTAGACACCATAAATTATCAATTATATTATAATCCATAATAATAGATTAGAGGGTCTGATATTTGACCATACTCTTCAAAATGTGCATTAAATATACATATGCTAATGTACACATTTATAGATATTAAATGCATATGTCATGTATAGCTCTTTTTATGTTAGAACAGTCAAATACCAGATTTTTTTTTACAACCATGAAATTAAAAAGTGAAAGTGATTTTGCAAAAGCCCTTCATCTGAATATATTAATATTTTCTACAAAACAGAGAGGAGAACAGAGTACAAAAAAAAAAACACACAGTAATGACTACCAATATTGCCTTGTTGTACAGATTACCCATCAGATTGTGTCCCTTGGGGCAAAAGAGTAAACTCAAATATGCTAGCTTTTAACAATGAAGCAAACTATCCTGCGCCTTCATAAAGCACTTCACAGAGTGCGAGCTGTCTGCCTGCTTTCCTTTCAAAGCTTCTCTTTTAAGACACAAAGCTGGAAAATGGTTTTCCCCAAGCTGCTATCCAATATAAACACAAAGTGTCTGCTTTTCCATAACTGCTACCAGAGATCCAGTCACTGTTAATGTCAAAACTCTAACAGAAATAGACAAAACAAAAAAAAAAAAAGAAGAAGGAATTAGGCATTTTTGAAGAAAGGTATGCTCCTGTCAGAGGCCCAGAGTCCTTCACGTGCCAATTTTTAAGACCTGCTGAGAAGTCCCCCCGGACATTAAGACGAGAAAATAGGCTTCAAAATGCTCCAGACTTCCAAGACCCCCTCCCCCGACACCTTTCCTTACTGCACCCCTCACCCCGGCTGGGGACAGCTCTGCTGGGGTGAATTAGTCACAGGGAACGAGGACGTGCCGAAAGTGGACCCTCGGTGGTGTGCGTCGCCCCCCTCTCCCTGACTCAGGCCTTGTTGAAGGCGGCCAGGACAGCCCAGATCATCTCGCAGGCCTGGGACTTGTTGCCCTCCACGTCCGGGTTGCTGTCCAGCAGGGCGCGTGAGCGGGAGGAGGCCACCTCGTACTTCTCGTCGGACAGGGAGGTGAGCGCGTTCTCCAGCACGTCCGAGGCGTGTGCCAGCACGATGATCGCCAGCACCCGCCGGTCCATGCGCTGCACGTCGTTCACCCAGCGGTCCAGCAGGCTGTCCTGGACCCGCCGCACCAGCCTCTGCTTCTCCGTGGTGTTGGTGACCGGGTGCGTGGTCATGTCGAACAGCAGGAAGTTCTGCTTCTCTGTGGTCAGGATGCCCTTCTCCACCAGGTTCTTGGCTAGCCGCTCCCGCACGTTGCGCAGCTGATAGTGCAGCTTCATGGGGTTCCAGGTCTCACCTATTTCACACAGACGTGCGCAGACGGACACAGATATACACACATACATAGAAGGAAATATTCAATGAATGCGACAAGCAGTTCCCTAGGCTGTTCTATAGTTTTCCTTACAGTTATCATTCAACATACACATTTTATTGAAACTTGAAGTCAAACCCCATCAAAAGATTTCAGTTTTATGTATCGAGCACCCATTTCTAGGAAGGGTCGTTTCCGGGTAGATTTTTGAATGCATGCCATGGCCAGTAAAACAATGTCCAGGTGTTTTGTTTTCTCAGACTATCCTCAGGTGTTGGTGTAAATACTGTGAATACTCCCTATTTACCTAAAGTATAAACTAGGGGTGTGTTCATTACGCAAAACACTGTGCAAATAGTTTAACAGGAAATTTGGTTTACAACTTGTTCCACAGGCTAACTGGAATACTGCAAGTATTAAAAGCGTCGATCTTTAAGTGATTGGTACAAGCGTATTCCTGGGGTATTTCTTCAAGGAAGCTTTCCAAAGCACTCCTTAAAATGCCTGAGCCAAGTCTATTGAGAGCAACATAGGCTTCAAACCTACAACCCTGTTAGTGTCCGGTTAGTCAAACTTGGCCTCACCTGTGAGGAGCTCGATCCAGCTCTGTACTGTTTCTGGGGGCTCAGTGGCTTTGATGTGTTTCAGGGCCTCATCCAGCAGCACGTCACCTGTGGGGGCTTCTGATTTGAAAATCACCTGGGAGAAGGGTGGAATGTCATGACTATCACACAAATCTGACAAAGACTCCTCCATCCAATCAAACTCTAGAGCAGAGGTGACTAAGCCCTGGGAAATTATCTGAGAGATCCTGGATCCTCTGAATGTGGCTTTATACTCTTAACTACACTGCATTTCAGACTGACTGCTTAAAGGCCAATTCAATACTTTTCAACAGCAAGTTATGAGAAGGTGAGTACAACAGCAAAATTGAGTCAGTTAACTATCATTGATGCAGTTGGGGCCATTGTTTCATTTCTCATTATTTCACTTCCAAGAATTACAGTTTATGTTATTTACCCACTATTTATGCATGTCTGTATTGTATCAAAAGAAAAAGCACAACTGTGTTTAAGAAAGGTGTCTCTGCTACAATGCACCTGTAATCTGTGTAACTATGCCAAGTACATTTGACTAGAAAATGATAAGATAATTCAGGTTTATTTTAAAAGGCAGTCAGATAAAAAATGGATCTGCAATTAGGATGGATGAACTTTCACTGAATTACCATCACAACATTTTTGACTGCTGACCACAGCTCAATAAGTCCACTCCACAAGCAAGGCTGCATATGGTGGTATGAAGCTAGTTTCTGCATGCGTACAGTAACACTCACAGTAAAGAGAAAATTTCTGAGTGTAAGCCAAAAAATATGCAATTTCACATGCGAGTTTCAACTCTCAGACAAACAGGCTCATACAACCGTCAATGTACAGCATCTGTCCGGAGACCATGCTCCTCTCACGGTTTCAATTCTGATTAGCTGTTGCTGTTTACTGAGAGTTTTGCAAGGCACGCACCTTCGGGGCGGCAGTGTAGTATAACGGTAAGAAGTAGGACTCATGACCTAAAGGTCAGTTCAATTCCCCACTGAAGCACTGCTGCTGTACCCTTGGGCAAGGTACATGACCTAGACTTGCTTAGCTGGTAAATATCCAGCTGTATAAATGGATAACATGTAAAACTGTAACCTATATAAGTCGCTCCGTTAAAGCATCTGCTAAATGTAGTGTATTTAATTATAGCATTCCCTTTATGTGTGATGTTAATCGTCTTTTTGTTGTCGTTGCTGTTCTCCACTGCACTTCTTGCTCAGGCCGCCAGGCTCCTCAGGTGGCCCTACCTTGCGGTCTAGGAGCTTCCTCTTCCTCATGGTGGCTGGCTCCAGGTGGATGCGGCCCCTGAGGGCCAGCTCGATCAGGATGCCGCCGCGCAGGCCCGAGGAGATGCAGTCGTTCCAGAAGGACGTGTAGCCCTGAGAGGATGGGAGGAGACAGGAAATGCATCATGCTCTCAGCAGCCTGCACTGTGAAGTCAGCAGGGTGGGGTGGTGCAGCCGTTAAAGCAGCTCCACCCGTGGAAGCACGCCATGTACATAAACACTTGCTGTTGGCTGAGATTTTATGAGTAAACTTTCATTGAAATGATAATTAAATACTGATAATAGCTAGTATCCAATTTGAATGTTTAAAATGGTGGTTTAAATTTAGAGCCTAAACAATTTATTTGAACAAGTGATTCAACTTTTTGACGCAGCTTACCCAAATTTGTTTAAGGCCCCAATATTAACAAGCACTTTCACTGAGTGTACGGCAAACCATGGTAGCAATATACATGCTGAAATTCATACTGCTTACTATAGGCAACTTAAACAGAGACAGCTTATTACTAATGAGAATGCACAATGCATTCTTTACTGATCTGGCTAAAGCCTTCCAGCAACCATTTAAATTGTTGACCTTAGGCGTGTGAGTGATGGAACTTTGAAGTGACGTAGCTTTTATGTAATGCTTACAGAGAACAAGCCCTGGGAGAAATGGGAATGAGAAAAATATGGGAAAATATTACAGCATGCATAGCGATTACACCACCCATAATTCCAAACCTGAAAATCCTGTTTTTTGTAGAAAATCTAATGAAAAATGCTAAAAATCTCAATTGTGATAAAACTTTGAGGCTAACCAGTGGCCAGCATCAATAAAATCCACAGAGATCAGGCTAGTTCTGCTAATTAACCAAAACTAACCTCTCAACCCTAAATCCTAGTAAACATATTGTGATTTTAGTCCCCATAAAACTCTTCTTTGTCCTTGCAAGTTTTCTACAGGTTTCTACAGCATTTTTTGCTAATTTTGGTGCACACACCCTAAAATTGACAATGTGGTGTGTCAAGTCCAACAAGTGATGATGAGCTTTAAAGGGCCCTATGAGCTAAAGTGGATACCAACCAAATTTTTAAAATTTTGCACCAATTCCTGTTCAGTGCAGGTTTGCTAGTACAGAGCCACAGCAAAAATCAGCAAGACTAGCCATGTAACAAGAATGATGCACAGCAAAAGACACAAGCACCAAGTTTAAAATATACGCTTGACAAGAATGTAAGATCAGAAATATAGGTGTAAAAATAACATAAGGGTTTCTCTTGAAGCTGTCCACAAGCAACTTCTACAATGGACAACAGAGGCACAACATGACAGAAATGTCCAAGCACAGTAACAGTTGGTGGCTTCCTGTTTCTTGGGAGTAATGGTGAGTACTTTTATAACCTTAAATTGGCAGCATCAGTGACCAAAAAAACTTGGATGGGGCTGGATGGCTCCAAAATCATTGCAGAGGTGATGATCCGGTGCAATTCCTACAGGCGGCTCACAGTCAATGAGACCACACCTAGCTTTCAGGAATGCCTTTGTTTTATCATGCAGACGTACAGCATTGTGTAAGACCCATTGACTTCACAGAGTACTGAAACCCTGCTGAACAGGTACACTGTCACCTGACAGGTGATATTTGACCAACAGAACGCACACATACTCCACTCAGCTGTTCTAGGAAGCACTTAACTATAAAGAACATTGCCTTGAAGTTCAACTAAAGTAGCACAGAATATGTATTGTGCAAAAAAAACCTAAAAGCTCCTCGTGATAATTTCCTAGTGCCTCTCACCGACTGACCAGAACAGTGCAGAGCTGCGTCAGTTCCAGTGACACCACTGGCAGTAATGAGGAAGGGAAATTAGCTCCGGGCTAGACATGTTTTAAATTCACTGGTTTACATCAACAGTGTTCAGAACATAGGTACACAGACAGACACTCAACAACAGATACTCAATACAACTTGAGTACTTTTCATGACTCTCCTCTGGAGACAGAGCTGTAGGCATAAGACTGCTTGCATTACACCTTGTACCTAAGCAACACAAGCTGATTTTGTGCCTGCTCCCTCTTGTGCATGACTATTCTTTCTTTCTTTCTTTCTCTCTCTCTCTCTCTCTCTCTCTCTCTCTCTCTCTCTCTCTCTCTCTCTCTCTCTCTCTCTCTCTCTCTCTCTCTCTCTCTCTCTCTCTCTCTCTCTCTCTCTCTCTCACACACACACACACACACACACACACACACACACACACACACACACACACGCACGCAAAGTGTGAGGCATCATTTTTATACATCAAGGTTTTTTACAGTGTACGTAGGTGACTCTGTACTCTGTACTTATTCAAAAGGTGTGCTTTACTCATTGGCTGCTGTTCAAGGATGTTTGTTCAAGACACGTATCAAAACGCCAGCTGGCTTGAAGCAGGACATGGAAACGACAACACAGGATGCATTAAAATACTCCACATACGTTGACAAACTTAACATCCATTAGACTTGCCAATTATTAACTGAGCTGACTCTGACCAAAACAGCTGAGCTGTAGCGACGACAAACCAGGAAGACCATGAGGGTGACTATCAAGATAAGAGATAATTGATCTGTACGAAACTGGCTTGAAACCCACTGAATACTGTCCAAAAAAATACATGTGAGTGCTCAAAGCTTCAACAGAGAGTATCAAGGATCAACAGATATATTGAGCACATTGCACAAATTAAGTTCTGTCTCTGCAGGGCTGGGGAGCTACAGAACACACAAAAAACATTAGAGCAAGACCATGAGGTTCTTGCAATGTTACCCGACTAGTAAAACAGGGTGTGAAAAAAATACTGCAAGAAACATCTTAGCTGTTTATCAACCCTGTCTAAGCATTTCAAATAACAGGAAAGTCCTGTCTGTGTGACCGGTCTGTCTGCTATAGCAAGAGGTGCCTCAAGAAAATGAAAAAGACTTTTATACAACAGTGAGGTACACCTTTAAAAAAACGTGAATCCATCTAAACTGAGAGCATTATTAACTCAATGAATGGAGAAGGCATTTTCTAAGATCTATGGGAGTATAAAAGGTACAAATTGCACTGGATATGATTAACAATTTCTGTGTAGACCAAGGCCTCTTTTCAATCCAATCATGCCTTGTCCTGAGCGGCTCAAGTGTTATATTTCTTGTAATTGAACAAAAAAAATGTTCTTTCAATTTCTGCAAAAGGCACAAAAAGTATAAATACAAAATTTGAAATCTGACAGACAAATGATCCTCATTCAGACTTCAAGAACCTAAATACTATCATCAAAGCCATAAAGTACAAACACTGAGAGAATAGCTCCCACTTCTAAAGAGTTGTACCAATGTGGCCAAGATTTCATGACATACAGCTTCCAGAAGACTCAAAAAGTCCCCACATGTTGGTTCAAGGTAGCTGTCATCATATGTAGGCATTTGGGTATGATGACCATATCAGTTGTGGGTTGACCTTTCTTTTTACATCATGGATAAACCTTTTAGATGTTGTAACACTTCTGATATAAATGTCAGATGATCAGTGTTCCTAGAACCAGTAACAAAACATACCCTGGAAGCCTAACACTCCATGGAAGGGAATTACAAGCCACCCTCTTGGCCCCCACTCCCCTCAGTCACACTAATCTCAGATTAGAACTCAGAAAAAAATGAACAGATCAGCAGTTGCTCCCTACACCACTTGTCACTGATCCGAGATCAGGGCATTGCAGTACCTCTTTGTCTTTTAGGCCCAGGAGCAGGATCTCCTCCATGAGGGTGAGGCGGAGATCCTTAGAATCGCACTCGTCTTCATCTTGGAGAGCGCCTCGCCCTAAGTCATCCTCTACCTCCCGCCTCTCCACCACCGGCTCAGCCCGCCGATTCCGATGGGTTAGCGTGGTCATGCTGCCAGCCCGGCCACCTGGACAAGCACGGAAGAGCAAAGAACTAATAGCACACAGCAGGGGTAGACGATATGGACTAAATAACACATGATTATTTTTCAGGTCTTACAGACCATAATGATCATTTTTGCATTATGTAGATCCAGGTTACGATATTGGTTTTACGATATTGTATACTGGTATGGCTTTTATGTTGCTCGCCTTCAGTAGACAATGTGGAGGATGAAAGAAGTGAGAGTACATTTGGTCCCCTTACAAGAAATATTACTATCCTGACTTTGAAATTGTTCTAGACTAATTATGCAAATATTAAAAACAGAGCTGCCCAAAAGGGTCAAATTAATTATAAAAAAGCAAAACATTTCATTTCCCAGGCCATCTTTACAACTTTAAATATTTTATGATTTTTTTCCCAAATGTACAAAATATTGCAGAAAACCTAAATAAATTAGCATATCCCAAAAGCAAATTAGAACAGTATTAAATATTGTGCTGTGAATAAAAATGACAGCTAATAACTGTCCTTTTGGTCACTTGCGTAATCAGCCTTTCCTGTTGGGTATATGGAGTTAGGTTGTAGAACACAAGCAGTTCTCTCCGATATATAAAAGACTAGGTAATATATGCTTAGGGCCCAGGTTTTCATCTAGGCTGCATTGCTGGATCCAGCGTCACAGGATTTCTGGAATTTACACTTCAGTAACAAAATTCAGAAGGACTCAGACCTAACAAGATTGTAGCATACATTTTCATAAGTCTACATAACTACATTTTTACATAACTAGATAACAAATATTTGAATACATTTCAAGTGCTTGAGGATAACGTTTATAAGCCAAGTAAAACCGATCCAAATATCGAGTACGTATCCTGTCAAAAATGCAATTTGGAACATGGAACACTAATATACCTGTGTGAGCTCTCAGTGATAACACTTCCTGTTACATTTTAGTGAAAATGGCATGTCATAATATTCTTTATTTACATAGGTTGACCAAATGTACCTTTTATGATACTTTCAGAACCTGGACCAGAGTTTGGTAACACATCCTCATCCACAAAAAACTTCCATTCATTTATAACACCCACACTCCTAGTGTGAGGGATCACCATGACGTGCAAATGATCTCTCATTGTTGTGAAGCGATAAGAAGGCTTTAAAGTTTGACACAGAACGCCATACACAAATTACCGGTATCACGTTTGGCCACTGTCCTGGCCTGATGCTGACGCTCCAAGCAGTAGGCTGATAGCAACACACCGGGCTACGGGAGTAGTGTGGGAAAACGATGAACTCCCAGCTGCATCCAGTTTAAGATGGGATTTCAGTCTAACAGGTATTCTTTCTTTTGTCCCCAGACGTATATCAAATGGCCGGGGCAACACTATCTACAGGGGGAAAAAAAACTGGTTTGCTGAGCGACTCAGAATAGGCTCCATAACCGGCAATTCAGAAGTTGCCTAAGGTGTGTTAGCTACACAGTCATTTGCAACCAGAACTTTAGGTGCCTTGTTCCTTATGCATTCCTTCCTGTTCGAGAGAAGGTGCGATGTAAAGCTACTGTAACTGCGGCCGTTTTCCTTCTTTGTGTTTAGCTTCAAGAAATACCCCACGTGTACAAAAAAACAATTCAGATTTCCATGTCATGCTGTTTGCAATAATTAGACAAAAGAGGTATCATAGCTGTCAAGCTAACACTCGTGACTTTTAAATAGCTAGTCTTGCCAGCTAGTTAGCTAGCTTCCTTCATACGTTGTCTAGATAGTCTGGTATTGTTATATTTATATATTATACTTTAACAACTGATACGCTGCAATATTGAGCTCGCTAGATGGCTGGGTTGCCTTGTTTTAGGTAGACACGCTATCTAGTTACAGGTGGATAAAAAAGATAGGGTACATTCAGTAGCTTGATAGCTCACTGGATAAAAGCATAGGCTAGTCCAACAATCTAGTTCTAGCTAGTAAAGTTTTACTTAGATCCGTCGAGGTAGGTCATCTACTTTATCCTGTAACTTCACCCCCTTACAGTATACTGACTATATTTTTATATAAAAATAATGGATAGCCTGCTCGTCGACTAGGTGACACTTATTTCCGTGTGCCACATGCACATGCATCGAAACTTAACAGTAACTATCCAGGGAAAAACTTTTACCAGAGACTGGCTAACGTTCACCGGTTAAACGGACAATTTAACGCCCGCAATCCGGAGACAAATAAAACATTTTTTTCCAAAGCAAATATAGCAATAACAACATGTTAGCTAGGTGGTAGCATGTCGCGCTAACAGGTGGCCACATATTAGGGAGTTAGCTGCTTGCTCGCAGCTACAGTACAGTACAGTAGCCTGCCGTCTGAACAATCAGCTTCGTCGATCTAGCTAGCTTGCTATCTAACTGGTTAAATGGTTGACAACAAGGTACAGGGTATTTTTCTACTTACTGTAAGATTATTTGTTAGCAGTTTCAGAAGACTCTTCTACCAGTTGTGCTCCGTTAGATGTTTCATGTAAACTTTTGTGCTCTGCAGTGACAGTCGTGCGACACGAGATATCTGTTAGCTTCCTACTTCCTAAGAGTTGCCGCTAATGTAAATACAAAACTTCCTGTTAGTCAGTTGCAGCCTAGCATGATACCCCTCAGAAACTTGCTGCTTAGAATATTGACCAATCACAAAGAGAGTTGTCAAAATCAGACCAATAATACAATACAACAAAAACCTAAACACCGCCCACTGAGGGATTTTTTAAATAGAATTATGTATATTTAAGCAGATGGACGCTGATTCAATCCAATAAGATTTAGACACAAGAGGGCGTTCACGTAGAAGGGTTTCTCCAGGTGCGAGAAAAAATGTAAATTCTGCAAGGAAGTGGATTATTAAAATTAATTCTATGAATACCCGGGGGAGGCAGCTGGAATCAACAGCAACAATCCGTTCAATGTCGGAGATGGTTATTAACTACATGACATAAGGCATTCTTAATGGCCTGCAGAAAAGGAAGGTAAAATAAGACTACGTTTTACTTGACTAAGGTGTCCCTTGAATAGAGTCAATAGAATTATAGCGGTATGGCTCATCTTTCTCCGTTTTCGCAGTTCGTTGCTCTGATTTGAAATTCTGAGCCATAGTCTTGTGATCAGGTCACTTCACACACTGTTTACATTTACATTTACATTTATTTATTTAGCAGACGCTTTTATCCAAAGCGACTTACAAAAGTGACTGTTAACTCTTGCTAAATCACGAGCCGCCTCCTGCAAGGGCAATACATTGCACATAAAACAATATCATAAAAGCAACAAGACATACTCCTTGACCATCGACAGCATACAAGAGGACACTTATACCTTGAAGGAAAGTAATAATAATAGTTTATGGCAACATTCTTCTTCATGTGCTTTTATGACTTTGTGATTCCTCACCTAAAGGTGGCCTGCATAGTTGTAAACATCCCCACTGAACACAGCAGTGCAGTACAAATTTTTAAACCAGAACTCTGCTGGTCCCTTAGTTACAGACAAACAGATTATCAAAACAATATCCAACACCTTATGCAGGGCAATGCTAATTTAGTCACATCAAGGCGTTCACTTTGAGTGCAGACCGAGCCCTAAGGCCTATGTTCAAAACCAGCCATTGCTGACAATGGGATCCCACAGAAGTGGATCAAATTGGCTTCATTCCATTGAGGAGGAGTAGGTCAACCAGGCCTTCCTCATTCCAGCATTCTCAGGCACCCTACAATTTGTTAGGTGCCTGCAAGGTGTTCGGATGTCACCAGTGGATCAGATCCTCCCCTTCAATGAGCAGCCACTTAAATGCTACAGCCGTATCATCCAATAAAATGTGATTGATTGGCTGATTATAAAACAGTGCACATCGTGGTCAGAATTTTGTGATGAAAACTTAGAAATCAAAAGCACAAGCATTAGCACACAATGAAAATGTCAGGCCATCTTAGTAAGCATTAATCCAATCCACATTGAAAACATTCCATACATGGTAATTATAATGTAAAATTAAAATGCAGATCCTGATTTCCTGATTACATAGGTGTGAGTTCCTGTTTACCTGATCAATATTTAATTCTGGGCACACACAGAACATGTAGACAAAGTTCAACTCCACCCTCTGTTGCATGCACTTCTTGACCAAGATTTGAGATCCAATAGCATGGTACGTTTCCTGGTCTTTCTTTCCCTCTGTTGCCATGACTGATAAGAGCCATGCATTGTATTTTACTTGACGTGTGTACTCCTGCATGATCCAAGTGCTATTGTCCCCTATCATGTGAATGCCAGAGTAATTGTACACAAAGTTAACCTGTAAAATTGGGTTCTATAGTGTTTGCTTTCTCCAGACATCCTCTTAAACTAATTAATAATTACCAAAGCCCCTGTTACAGGAGGCAAAAGAGAAAAATACAATATTACAGCAGTGTAAGTAATATTGTATTTTCTTGAGGGTGTTCCTTGTTCTCTCTGTTCTTTTTGTAAATGTGTTTAACAAGGTGTGTCAAGTTTATATTGCACCACCACCACTGGCAGAGAAGATAAGAAACAAAGACAGAATTTCTTTCCTGTTTGTGTCCATCAAAGTCCACCTTGCTTAACTTTTGCATTTAAAAAAAAATTACAACTGCAATTACATCCCAAAAATGTGCATTTTTCAACATGGCAATATGGTGAATTATTTACCATTATCACAATGTGGTATATAATGATTTATAATGCATATGCTATAATAATAGATTGCCATAGTGGTAACGCCATACTATAACTGAAATATTCATGAGATATACATATAGCAGTCAGCAGTTTTCTGTTGTAGGTGTGTATGAGTTCAAATAAGGTATAGCAAGCAGCTTTGATTACTTCTGAATAAACGTTCAATTTGCTAATGTCTGAGTGCATTTGAGTGAAGCTTGCGTTTAGATTTAGTAATTTTACAGATGCTTCCATCCAGTGCTATTTACAAAGGAATATAAAATACATCTAAGAAGGCTGAAGGAACAACAGCACATAATGAACACAATCGGCCATATCCTAACATTTGTCAGCCCCTAACAAGTGCTGTGTTCAGTAGTGCTACTGTAACGGAATATGTCCTACAATAAATTCAAAAGTGCCATACAGTAAGCGCATATCGCAGTACCTGCGCTACTTAGCTCCTTAAGTACCCCCCTTTCAACTGTTCAAGAGCATATCAATAATAGTCTCGGCCCGCAATTGCTGGTCTCTTATTGGTTCCCCCCGAGGTTTTCTCTTTCCCTATTGGCCACTGTATTTGTCATTCCCAACCTGGCGATCCCGCACGATGATGTCACCGTTGTCGTTCGCCATTTTGGACAGAATAGAGATATTGTACAGAGACGAATTGGGTGCAGGAGAGAGGGGTGATTACATAAAGGCCCCCTTTTTCAGACGAGAAAAAGGCGCGTTACTATTTGCAGAGTGCTAAAATGTCGTCAGAAAACCAAGAGTCAGAGGCTCAGATGGAGTCTGGCGAGGAAAAACAGGTAAGTTGGCAAGGTTTATGATTTTATACAGTGCTCGCTAGCAGCTCTTCGTTGCATTCGCAACGTTTACGCCACATCGTTTCACGATTTAACGAAATAACATTAGGTAAACGTCTGTCTTACAAATTAGTTAAACACGAAATGATCAATTACATTTAAGAGTATAAAAAGATGAAGCGTAATTTTCGAAATGTCATGTTCGCCTTTTTCTTACATGGTAAGACACGGAAGTCCCGCCTTCGTGCACGGGTTATCCCCACTCTGGTTAGTGTTTGCGCTCAGGAATCAAATAAATCCATATACCCCATTGGTTAATGTTGTCGTCTAGCAGCAGAGTGCTTTCCGGTTTCCATATAAATATCGAGACAGCTAGCTACCTAGCTCTGGATATTGAATTTTTAGGGAACGGCCCTGTCACGCCGGAGACGGAGATGCCTGGCAATCATATTGCTTCGGGTAATGAAAAGGGAGATGAGAATGATCGCAGGAGTGGAGTAGGAGCCTTAGAGAACGGGTTGATATTCGAATAACGGTGGGCCACTTTGGAAAGAATCAGACTGGGCTCTGAGGGAAGACTGTGGTTTCTGGGAACTTAATGTTCTCAAGGTTGCCACATAGCTAATAATATAATTTAGGCCTAGTATTGCAATTTAACTCATATTCGTGTATTTGTAGCTGACTCTAATGTTATAACAACTTACAGCTACTAAAGCGGCTCGGGAAATTTCCAAGCCTGTGCGCAGTGCACTGTTTATTGGATCCCCGTGAGCTCATGATGTTGTAGTCATAATGCACAGCTGGTGTGAAGCTATATCCATGCCCTCTTCAGACATACGGTGAGGTCAGTATGAAAATGTCTGTATTTGTCAAGACTTGCTTCCTACATACTACAAGAATGTCAATGAAAATGATTGAAGTGGTCCATTTGTGTAGAGGAAGCTATATTTTGCCTCAGATATGTTCTGGAATACCTCTAGCGCAGAGCAAAGCCACCATTTCATAAATTACATCCCTAAAATATAATGGCAAATCACAAATTTTTGGCATGGGCCATAAAAGTAAACTGACAAGGCAAGTAGATTTGGATGTCATTGTGGCAATGTCCTTTGCTCTTTACCTTCCCCTGAGCCACTCTTTTCCCTTCCATTTGGATTCTGACTGGATTTCATGGAGGCTGTTCCCTTTACACCATGACAGGAGTAATTTAGAAGATGCATCACAGACACTGACTGTTATCAACTTCCTCATCAGTTCCTCTCTTCTTGCACAGAAATGATTTTTTTTTAAAATGAACATTTAGGTGCTACTGCTGATTTCAGGGACACCATTGATATGGTATGTGAGAACATGTCATGTGCTCTGGGGCAAGTGATTTTAATATTGTTGGAGCCTTTATGTCATTGAAATTCACATAAAGCTGTTACTCCTGACTTCCTATATTCACTGATAGGACTTACTGCAGGTTGTACTGTCACTGTGGTGTACCTATTATGGTTTGACATCAGGCTCAGCAAAAGAATAACCTATCTGTTCAATGTAATTATGGCCAATTGTGTTAGTGTTACAGTGGTGGAAGATATCAGACCTGGCCAGTTAGTGGCCTCTTGTCATTCTTTTTCAGTCCTTGTGAGATCATAGAATTTTACATCTTGGTGACATGATCTTGTGGCAAATATCTTTCATCCTCAGTAGAGGTACATCAAAGACAGATGTACAACAAGCACAGAATGTATAACTGGAGTTTGTGCAGTGATATCCCTGGTAGATGCTGACTTATATCTTGCAGCCATAATGAAGCAATTTTTTTGAAATTATGTTGTCCTCCGATCACAGTTTCATCAAAACACTGATGCATCCATGTATCATCCCCACCATCACCATCTGTCGCAAACTTGACTGTATCAGAAGGCTGCTTTGTTGTGTTCTTGTTCTGTGACCTAAAAAACTTACAGGTGCCATGATTGCAGGAGGTCTGCTCTTGCAGTTTTGACTGCGTAGAGACTGAGTACAGTAGTGATTGTTTTGTGGTACCATGGTTGATGAGCTAGTCCAGGCCATGCGGAACCAGCCTGAGGGAGGAGAGGAATCCAGGCAAACGGATGAAAGACAGTCATTTGTCAGGAGTCGAGACTGTGCCACCATTTCCCCATGGTGACGCTGAATATAGCAACTCATAGATTTCTTGATGCGGCTCCAAATGAATCAGCAACATGACTCTGAAGATCTGCACACAGTCTCCGGGAGCTCATATTTTTCACAAGCTCATTTTTCAGCCATGCCCACACAGGAAGGGAACCTCAAGACACAGGCTGGGAGGGTGTGGCTTCATGAACCCCATAAAGGGTGGAGCTGCCAGCACATGGTGGCTCTGCACATTTTGGGGATCATGAAGCATCAATAGCTCTGGGCTCCTGAGTCTGTTGCTTTAATTGTGAAATGGTGTAATGATAATTTGTCTGTTCCAAGACCTTCAAGAAACTCATTTTTTTGGTTCTAGTTGGCAAACATTGTCTCACACACACACACACACACACACACACCTTGGCCCAGATTGTGTGCTGTTACATCCATGAGGCAGTTGTGGATTTCATTTCCTGACAGTACCAAAGCTTGCACTGGGGACTTTCTGTCCTTGACATCAGACCTAAGATCAGTTCACCCACTCAACAATCCTAACCCATTCTATTTAGTGTAAGATTTTGATTCTGATCCAGTATCTGTTCCAAAGTGCAAAACGTGCTGGTGTCCCAAAGGTCAGAATCTGGAGAGATCAGTCCCAGTTTAAGCTCCTGTGGCATATTCTTCAGGATGTATTTTTTAGGACACCAGAATCTATGTTTTTCTCTGTCTTCAGTTCTTTTTGTCTTTGGTCAGGATCAGCAGATCTTCAGTAGTCAGGTTGCAGCTGCCCCTCTAGGTGAAGTGAGTGGCCTTCAGCCTCCAGCTGTCCCTCAAATAGATTTTGAAGGTTACGTCAATCAATTACATGTCACCAGTCAAGAAAAGATAATGCTCAAGGACAAATGCAGATGGATTCAATGAATCGATGTGATGGTTGAGTGAGGCTTCATGATCCCCACAATGAGTGGGACTAAAGTGAACTGTACTGACTGAAACAGCACAATAATGTGACTGGCCAAGCAATGAGTCTCTGATAGTCCTGACAATGATGGGGATCATGAAGCCTCATGAAAGATTCAGGAAACTTTAACTGTTTAAAAAGCTGAACATAACATGTAGAGTATCACCCAGAGGAGAAATTTGACTGTTTTTGCATTAGGGTGGTGATTAACCTTATTATCCACAATTAATCAAATTAATTTGGATGATGATGTCAGACCTCTTGTTCTCTCAGATGCGGATGAAGTGCTCCATGGTAATTCAGGGGTTTGTCAGTGCTATCCAAACTTAGGAAAATGTTTGTTTCCGAGTTTGTGTGTGTGTGTGTGTGTGTGTGCGCATTTTTTTTTCCTCGGATACATGGAGTAATATTTAATCAATGTGGAGGAGGCTGCCTGGCTGTAATCCCTGGCAGAAACTTTGGACCTTGTCTCATTTTTAAGATTCATGCTATTATGTTAATAAGTAGCTTGGATTTGGATCCTGGGCCAGAGGCAGATAGGAGGAGGATGAGGAGGACGGAAGTAGTTTAAAGTCGACAGCTGTAGGCGAGACAATCCCGTCTTTGCCTTACTGAGCCAGCCCAGGCACATGGTAGTGCACAAGGAGAAACTCTTGCCCACTCCTGCCCTCAGAAGGAGTTGACAGAGTACAGGGCTTCAGGCCAAAGGGACCTTCTTCGCATTCAATGCAGTCTAATCGGGAGTAATCCTGTAATGGTATTTGGTTGGGGTAACATTTTCTAGCATGTCAAAATGTGTCAGCCTGACTTGGAAACGGTTTCACCACTCTGTTTGAAATCATCCGTGTTTATTTTGCCAAATCAATTTGAAAACGCCACTATTTTGCCTGACAGCTTTCCACTAAAATACCTTGGAACAATACCTACAGTACTGCCCACTGCTGAAGGTGGGGGGCTTATTCAATTATTCAATTATTTCTGCCTAGCCAAAAATAAACATTTTTTAAAAGAAGTGGATTGTGGTCATCCAGCACCACTCTCCCCTTTATAAAATACCTACAATCCTACAATTCCACTATATTTCTGGGAAATAAACCTTAATAAGCTGATATTGGGTGTTATGGAGATGGGCACAAAGCCCTGGGTATGTGCTTCAGGGGCTGCAGTGTAGCATAGTGGTTGCAGAGCAGGACTTGTGACCGAAAGGTTGCTGGTTTGATTCCCCGCTGGGGCACTGCTGTTGTACCCTTGGACAAGGTACCCCAAATTGTATCAGTAAATATCCAGCTGTATAAATGGATAGTATTGTAACTGATGTAAGTTGCTCTGGGTGAGAACGTCTGCTAAATGCCAATAATGTAATAAAATGGTTCTCAGAAGGTTGATTTATACTGTACGCATCAACTTAAAGACTATGGTGCTCACTGACATCTTGGTACACACAGACAACTGTATTGTATACTGTATAGTTCATTTGCATGCCACAAAAGGCATTGATCCAGGCACTTTATTTGATTCCACTAGATAGCTGGGGTATGGCATAGTAGATAACCACTACAGCTGTGGAGTCAAACTAATGCCATCGTGTGAAGTGGTGGGACCTCACTAAATAAAACAGATCATAGATAAAGTTATTTGGTAATGGTAATGGTTATTTGGTTATTGGAAACATCAAGTAATTATACGTGATGCTTAACATTTTGATGTCCAATTGAAATATTACAGTTTTTCTCCTTGTTCAACAAGTAGCTGCAATAGCTGGTAGTTTACTCTTGTTAAGATTATGACATTTTTTCAATGCTCCCACCCAGTGGAAGGCATAGTACCACACCTAGCATTTGTTTATCTGGGCAGTGCATTTTTGTACAAGTTCACTTGTAACATACCGCATGTATTGTGCATTCACATGCCTGGGAGTTATATGTTAGGCTTCCTGTGCCTGTCTTGCCAGTCTTCTTCCTGCTCCCTACACAGTGTTTGTTGTTCTGACTTCATTTTCCTCTTACCTTAGATTTAACCAGTCTTTACAGAGGTGTGGGACATGATGGTCACACCTGACATTAGCAGTGTAGCCTACTGACATCACTGTGTTCTCTTGCCTATTATTGTGTTCTTGTAGAAGTCCTGTAATTTCCCTTATGTTGTGTATTGATGTGATCTCATTGTGTGAGAGAGGCCTAGTGAATAGAATGTTCTTTCACAAAGTGACAGTGGATACCTACAGGATCGATTGCTTGATGATGCCAGCTTGGTCCTCTGAAAAAGAGCCACTGCTTAACTTCTAATTGTCAGTAAAAAGCAGTGCTTCTGGTGTTGGCAGGATACTGTAGAGCCCGGCATCTCTTTCAAATGATGATTCACGTTGGCTTAGGGGTGCTGGAATCAGAGCCAGAAAACCTACTGCTGTCTCATTGAGATGTGGATTTCCAATACTCTATGTCTCTCTAAATGTTGAATATTCAAATAAAAATCCACTTTTTTCCCAAGCACTGTGTGAAACGTCGGTTTGTACTTTGGTAATAAATTACTGTGAAAAAGATTTGCCATCACTTACACCCTCACACAGGACGATAAAATGAATGAATTATCTTAATTTCTTCTGCGTTCTGAGATTCTCTCAGGGGTAGATGTTTCAGGGAACAGTCAAATTAGTATGACAGATGGGTTTTGTCACTAGCCACCTGTACGCTGTATAAAAATGAGCCCCCCTTTAGTGCAGATATTACTTCTCTGGCAGTGAGGCTCTGTCTAAGTGGCAGTGAAATACATTAAAACATGGGCTGTGATATGATGGGATGATGGGCACATTACATGTGATTTGAGAAGGATTCAGTGGAATTCAGCATGTTTCTCTGCAGAACAGTTGGATATACATGAGCACTGAAGTTCTGTCAAAGTGCAGTCTTTTTACCCTAAACTGTTCATAAAACTATTAAAGAAAACTTTTCACACAATTGTGAATATTCCCATCTGCATGAGTCTTCTTGTGATGCATGCATATTCAAAATGTGCAAATAGGTCTAAATTTCATTTGTTTGTGTGAGATGAACAACACAAAATACTACTTTACTTTTCAGCTGAGATCCTAATTACTTTGGTTAAACATGCAGTGACATAAATGGCTGCATAGTAATTTAGATTTTGATTCACCTTAAGAATTAATATGTATGTACTTAGTTTATTGATTAACCTTCATGTGATGCTCTAGGTCAAAGCAGATCACAGTGCCTGTTTCTGTGTTGCTGTTGCTTTATTATTTGTAGCTACTGCATTAAGGTTGTGGTAGTATACTGGAGTTTAAGTGAGTTACAAAAAACATATTTGTTGTACTGTTGATTCTATTCCACAACAGGACTCTCAGGAGAAGGACTCAAACCCTGTGAAGGCAGAGGAAGCCAAGCTGAAAGCCAAGTATCCCAACTTGGGCCAGAAGCCAGGGGGTTCTGACTTCCTAATGAAGAGGCTACAGAAGGGGGTATGTGAAAGCTACTAGATCTCCCCTGCCCACAGCTGGTTATCTTGAAACATGCCAGAGACACATCTGTAACAACAGGTGCAGTAGTTTTGGGGAGTGTCCTGTGTATGTTTAAAGATCACTCCATGCCATGAGTGACCTTGCTTATATTAACTTTCCCCATCCTAATTGCTTAGGATGTGTAACTCCCAATCCAAAGTTCACCTGTGACAGTTCACTTATTGCATCCAGGGTTTTGGACGGGTTTGTTAATACTTAAATTGTATATGTACAATTTCTATATGTGCATATATGGTACATAAATAATTTACACTTCTTTCTTTTAAATTTGGAAGAATGTCTACATAGCTGCATCACAATATGCTCAGTACTTGTTTAAGTTAAGGGCAGACATGGTTGGATGAACATAGGTGTCAGCCCTGAAAATCTATTGGTGCACCACTACACCTCTGGTTTTATTTTATGATTTTCCCTTTTTTCAACCCCTTTTGGGATTTATAATTTTACTTTAGGTTCATCCTACCTAGGGGTGTCCCCGACTAAGTATTTACATAGTCGAATCTGATTGGTCAAGTCTTTTTTTTGCTCATTAATCCATATTCTCATTTGCGACTTCCATTTTTTCCACACCAGGCAATTCAACTGTGAGATTGGCAGTCGAATCAGGCTCCTTAGATCGATTCGTTGTATAGTCGACTATTCGGGGTCGCCCCTAATCCTACCGTGACAACTTGTGCTCTTGTGCAAGAGAACAAAAGTGAGATGAATGCAATCCACTTGCATGCAGCCAAAGCCTGTTTTTCCACAATATAAGTTCAGCTAGTGTGGGCACCAACTGGAGGATAGGCGACATCATCTGGACAAAGGTTTTTCATTGTATTTTTTACATATTTTACAAATAAGACAACATTTTTTAGCCTGAATGGGAAAAGCCTGTTGTTCTGTGATGAAATGCTTTTGTCTTATATGTCAGTCAGCATGGGGTATGTCTTTACCATGGTTCTCATGTTAACATCAGGTGATTTGCCTGAATCAGGGTATTTGGGGATAGAGAGGAAGAGACATAAATAGCTTTCTCCTGTTCTTGCCCCTTAACACTGTCTCCCACTCCCCTTTTGCTCTCTACCCTGGTCTCTCTCTCTCTCTCTCTCTCTCTCCATTTCTCTCTGTCTAACACTGTGTCTACCTCTGTGTCCTCCTCTCGCTTTTCCTCTCTTGCTCCAGCAAAAGTATTTTGACTCAGGAGACTACAACATGGCCAAGGCCAAGATGAAGAACAAGCAGTTGCCCACCGCCGGACCAGACAAGAACCTGGTCACAGGGGACCACATTCCCACGCCACAGGACCTTCCCCAGAGAAAATCCTCACTGGTGACCAGCAAGTTGGCGGGCTAAGGGCATCCCACCCGTCTCCGAGCAACAGCCCCTACACCCTTCTGCCCCTCCCACCCTACCCCATACCCTTCAGCCGGGCTTCTCTAGGCATCTTGTTCAAGTCAGTTTGTTTTGGGATTTGGGGCAGGGCCCTTTCTTCTCATGTGCACCTCATCTACTACATCTGCTCCACTGCTGCCTTCCCAGCTTGGTTTTGGAAAGGGGGGGGGTTTAAAACATTAGAAAAATAATGAGTGTAGTTTCTGAAAATTTCTTTTGTTGTTTATACATCTTCATTTAAGAAGGGTTTATGAGGATTACTCTTAAAATTCCTTTGAAACAGTCCTAAAATGATATCATTATGGGGATCGTGGATGTCATTAGTATGGTCTAATCTTGTTTGCCTTGTTAACGTAGACATGAAATTATTAGTGTGTGAAGACCCTTGATCTTCAAGCCAAAGAGAGTGGGAATGGTATGAAAGGATAAAGGGATTTAAAAATAAAAAGGAATTTGAAGTACATGAGGGATGGTAAATATGAAGCAGCAGGTGCAGCAGTAATTTGTTTAATATTACATCTGTTGGTTACTTGGGTTAAGAAATTTGGAATGATGCTTCATCTTCATACTTCAAACTATATTATTCTCTTACCATATCTTTGCTGTCATTTTTGGGATGTGTTGTATATAGTTTGCCTTTTACCCAGTGACGCTAACTGAAGGTGACCTACAGGGTTAGTTTACGCCATTTCAAGAGTGATTCAACTGCCTGTCAAAAGGCTTTACAAGCTGTTCTTCATGCAAGGTGCATGCCTGCAATTCACGCATTTCAAAAGGTGGTAAGGAGTTTGAGTTAATGGAGCCTAGCTATGTCCGGCATCCCTCCCCCTGTCCTCCCCCTGTTCTTCCCCAGCAAGCCCCATCCACACTGCCCCGCCCCTTTCCCTGTCCCCTGTACACAATATCGCTGCACACAAAAAAAAAAATGCAATGACAAAACAAACTGTATCTTGCTGTATCTTATTGAGGCTGGGAAAAGAGGCATCAGTTTTACTACTGCTTCTACTGTTGCTATGACTACTACTACTTCTACAGTACAACAACTCTGTGGGGATCGCCATTTTGTCGCTTTGTCACCGGAAACCAGTCGAGGTGGCAACAGTTCAGCAGTGTGCATATGTGCCATTGCCATGGTAACACAAGAGAACAAAAGGAACGAACCCAAGATTATTGTCAGAAGAGCCAGATGGGTTCTTTGATCTTTGTTTTCTCTCTTGCGTTTAGTCTGTATGAAGCTTCTGATTGTCTGAATTTAGATTTTCGTCTTGCTTTAAAGCCCACAGACGTAACAACCTCAGACTGTTGTGACTAGGAAAGATGAGAGAATGGAAGAAATGAAGATATTGGGTGAATGTTATGGGATGCAGAGAGAAAAAGAGAGAGGGAGACAGAGAGTCTGAATTAAAAGACTAAATGTCGACAAGGCATTTGCAGTGCTATTTGAATGATCACTGATGGGAATCCCCCCCTCCAACTCCCCAGCAGTCTTTTGCAATCCACCAAGATCTGTCTTTGAAATATTTTGAATTCTCTTCTTGTAAAGTAAAATAACAGTGAACTTAAATGAATGGATAGAACAGTTCTCCTATGTGTCAAATAGTCCATGTGAAACTTTACAAAACCCTTGGTTTCTCCCAACTTAAAGATGAGCCTTAATGATAGCTACAGCAACCAGTAAGACTTAGCCATTTAGTGTGTATTAGCATTGTTTGGGTTATATTCACCAGAATTGAATTTAGGGAATAATGTTGGCCACAACAACATTGGAGGGCATATCTGTATGTGGGTACAGCTTATTGGTTACAGCCTACATTGTATGTTAGGGCTTCTCTTCAATACTGCTTGCAGCAACACCCAACAGTGACAATGAAAGACAGTCAAGAGACATTAAGGTTAAGTTTGATGGTAGTGTCTCAACCCCAACTGATATATGTCACCACAGTGGGGGCCCTTGGTCCACATCGAGCCCCTGAGGGTCTGAAGGTCTCAGTGTGTCCTGGTATTTTAATGAACTCAAGTGTCCTGTTTTGATATAGCTTGTACATGACATGGTGGCTTTTTGGCTTTAAGGGAAGCAAATAAAGGCTGTAGGCTTTGTAGAGCCAGTCAAAGCTGCGGGATTTAGTCAACATTTTTCAGGTTAACAGCACAATCAGTTAATACAGATCGGGGTTGTGATTTACCTCAGGTATAGACAGAGGGGGGTGAATGGTGCACGACAGGGCACTTACACTCATTGGTGAATGTGCTCTGTACAGTAAGGCTAGGCGGCGTCACTGTAAGTGGGAAAGAGGTTCATGCTGGCCTTTATCCAATGAGAAAGCTTTAGCTGGGTAATTCTTCCCGTTATCTGGCTCTCTGGTGGTGAAGATAATCTTCTAATGAACCAGTTTCTGCTGTGAGTCGGGGCAGGGCACAAGGCAGGCAGAGCTTCCCTCTAGTTTGGCTGGATCCTGTAGTGATGAAGAAAAGTGTCTCTGGATTGCATAATATGTATATCTGGTGCAAGCAGTTTTTTATGTGTTGGCTGTAACCCTAGCAATCAGTCTTGCATTTAAACACTCCAGGGTTGTGTTTTATACTGTATTTCATGTTTTGTAGGTATTCTAATGTAAACTAGATGCACAGAGGCAAAAAGGTGCCTAAAATGGGTTTAGACTGCATTGCAAAAATGGGCGGCTCCAGCGGCCAATCTTTCGGAACCTTCCAAGTCTTTTATGTACTATTGAGTACAGTCACAGCCTCCAACAACAGTGTGCCTGGCATCCTGATCAGATAATATCCGATGGTATCAGCCACCTCAGTTTGCACTGAAGAGTCCTGATTGTGAAGCTGACCTGAGAGATTGAGACACCTTATCCTGAGATAGATTTCTTCATACAATTACGATGGATTTAAACTTTATAAACTGTTTATTCATTTTGCCAGGAAGAACTTGAGAGCATGTGTCATTTATAGAAGGATTGGATAAGCTACTTAAACTCAAAACTATATTCCACCCTTGCAAAAACTTGGTCCCACAATGCCTTGTAATTCTCTAATCACCTGATGCCATCCATGTTTAAACACTAAGCAAATGGCCAGTCTTAAAGCATGGGGTAAACAAGTGCTCAGTTAAAACGCTTGCGTCTCAGCTAATGTGCATTTAAGTAGCAGGTGACTGTCAGGCGGCAGAGCCTTCACAGCACAGGGTAGGAGAATTAAGCTGTGTAAAGGTGGAACTGTTTGCATGTGCACTACCAAGTCTGCAGCATGAATCTATCACCAACATTACCCCATCACAATGTAACTCGCCGTCCGTTTGAGGGTGTGTCGTAGATGGATATCTTTGTGTTAATCATAGATTTGAATAACCTGGTGTGCTAAAGTGTAACCTACAAGAAGCCAACATGCCCCTGATGGTGCAGTAGCAATGGACTCTGCCTAGGTATTGGAGAAGCTCACCTAACTGTCCCTTGTTCATATTGTTGGATCCGGTGGCTGCTGGTGGGGGCAGGGGTGGCGTTTTACGTTGAGGGCTTGTGTGCGCGTGCACGGTGTGGTTGTCACGTGTGAGAGTGCTGTTTTTCTTTGTGTGAGCTTTTTTTTTTTCCTTCTCAGATGTTTTTCTTTTTTGTATGATACCACAAGATAATCTTGCAGAGTCCCATCCATGTTGTAAATAGACATATACCCCATTTATTTTGATTGTTTTTGTTTTTGTAACTGTTATGGTTTCCTCTTTAAAAAATTTTCCCCCTCAGATGTGGAAAAAAAACACTGCTGTTGATTCTCCCTTAATGTTTTCTAATTGTCTGTTGTTAATTTTTTTTTTCTTTTTTTTTTTTTTGTTGGTCTTGTTTTTACTTGGTTTCTGCTGCACTGGTCTTATCTGCAGCAGTAGGGCTTGCTGCTGGCCAGATTGTAGGAGGCGATATATAAATAAGTAAAAGTGCTGCTGATTGGATAGCTGACAAGTCTGAACCATCTTCACCGGGGTGTGGCTGCAAAAAAAGGGTACCTGTCCAAGGGTTCGAGGCGAACATCACTTCACTTCACAGTGCACAGCTTACTTTATGGTGTGATTGCCCCAGTCCAGCATCAGTGGATTGGGTTAAATGACCCCTGATGGCAGGTATGTACTGGTTCATCTTTCACAGGTGCATCTACTTCAGTAGCGGGAGTAAAATTGAGTTCACTGGATGATGAGAGTGCAAAGAGGGCTGGTATTCCCCAGAATGGCTTGATAGTCAGTTTGCTAACAGTCTGCCGTTCACAAAGAAAGAGGTGTTTCCTGATGAATGACATAGGTCATTTGATAGATATTATAGCTGAAGGGAAAGAAATTTTAGATGAACATTTTGTGAAAGGTGAACCAGCAATTGGAAAAACTGGAGGTCTATTTGTACCAGGTGTGTTTACACCTGGACTTACAGGGGGAGCTGTAGTTGTCCCTGAGCTCCCCAAGACCTGCATACATTAGTGATGGAAGTAGTCTGTCATCCATCAATGTGTTCCTACTCCTTAGATTACTGAAACTGGCTTTGTGTTTATTACACAATGCACTGTGGATGGAAGGTACCCTGAACCACCATGTCACAACTATAGGCACCAGAATGTAAATACAATGGTAATGATGATAAAGTGATGCCTATAATCACATTCTCTTCCTCTGCCAACACAACCTCATTAGTGACTACAATTCTAAAGCAGATTTATATTGTTCCTGTGTAGAATCTCCACTATCATCATAAGGTAATATCAGCCCCTGGCCCAAAGAACATGTCAGGAATTGTGGGGGTGCCTCGCCTCCTGTTAATAGGGTTTACATGTCAAGTTAAAAGATGATTGTTGAGACGAAAAAAAGAGATAAATATGTACAGAGAATGTCTCGATTGTGTGGGAGCAGTGCTGAGAGGAATTTTTTTGTCAGTATTTGAAATAAAATTTTACATTAATTGGTGCTGCGTTCCGTGCTTTTTTTGTTCAACAAATGAAGTATACTGATTTACAAAACTGTTAGTCACATCAAAATGAAACATCTGATCACAAATTGTAAATGGAGGGCATATTTGTATCATACTGAGAGAGAAATTGTACGTGAAACTGGATACCGCAGTTGTTATGTGAGCTGGGAGGCAATTTCTCCATGAAAGCCATGAAATGTCTTCCACAGTTTATCCATGCAATAATAATCTCCCCTACCACTAGGTGGAGAAGAAATTTGATTCCCCTGTTTGTGAAGAGGATAACTGAAAGAAGTTATGGATGGATTAGGGTAAAACTGGGTGAAATGATTGCTTGTGGGATAAACAAAGTTAAGTATGCACTCTTATCTAATGGTAGTACTATGTGAAGTCTCTTAGGAGGTAAGAGACTTAAAAAGCAGTCAGTTCCTGTTCCAACACTGATCTTATTAATATTTCACAATTATATTTAAATCACCCTGATATCTGTTTGGCAGCTCAGTGAAATTCGTATTGACTTAGGGTGGCTGCCTGTTTTACATTGCAGAATACTTTTTAATTTCAATAATGTGATCGCAGGTGTATTGCATATAGTGGCCACTGCAGGGCAGCAAACATTAGCAAATGACCAGTTTCACACAGTGAATTCTGGAATTCTCGTGAGAGTTGATCAATCATGACTTAGACCAAGTGTGCTGGTGTGGAATTTTCAAAACCACTTCCTGAATTGGAGATGTTTGCCATTACCTGAAAGTTTCCTTCAGAGTTTAAAATTTACCCAAACTGTTCAATCCCAGTTAATCATTCCTGATACTGATTCCCATTAAGGATAGCTCAGACCAAACGTGTCAGTTTCAGTTCTATACATGCCCACATACTCAAAACCACCAATTACCAGTACTTGCCAAAATGTAAAACCTTTGCATATTCCTTTGGACACCCAGCCATTAAACATGTATGTTATGTGATTTAGAAGAACACCTTGGCTCTTCAGATACTTCACATCTGCGTAATTTCCTCATTGCAGAAATATTTTAATGTTGGGTCAGCACTTCCGTCCTGTTTTCACCCTCTATCCACCCCAAAACAAAAAGTGGAACAGTCCTTCCGAGTACAGCCTGTACTCTGACCTCAAGCAATGATGTCATTGCATAAAACTGCTCTGCGCTGCCATGTCTTATCAAAGTAGTTTGTGTAATCAAGTCACACATTGTATGTAATAAAATTCCTCAGTGAATCATGCGGTGATCAAAGACTTCAGGAAGGCTATCTTATCTTTGGATAAGGGTGTAGTGAAACAGGGACAAGGATAGGTCTGGTAGAGAGGCCACCTGGTTTAGGGCACTGAGACGATATAACATAGTCCAGACATTCTGCCTACCCAAGGCTGTAATACAGGCAGACCACATAGATGGGGATCTGTGTTGCCAAATACTCCCAGACATACTTTGATCAGCCCCTTGGAACACACTTGATTTCAGTCATGATGCGATCCTATTCTGCCAATAAAGGAAGGGCAGACTTTCAGCACAATAGTCTACAGAAGAAAAAAAACATTTTAAAGCTATCTAAAATCTAAGCAGCCCAACCAGATTATGGTAGGCATGTTTTTGTAGACTTCATTTCTTCAGGTTTAGACCCAAGGCCCTGGAGCTGCGGGGTATTCTTCCTCGTTGAGCTCTTGATGAATTAAGTTTGATTGAGGTCTTAATTGAATGCTGATCTAGATTTTATATCACTTAACAAGTATTAGCTGTTAGTTCTTTGTAACAGATATTGGCTAATAGAAGTGTTCTTGTTCTGAGAGAAGAATATAAGTAGATATGTTCTAGTAAGTTATTTCAGGTCCTTTGAGACCCTTAAAAAAGCAGTAAAATGAACAGGTGTTCATCTTTATTGATCAAAAGTAATGAGGTTTTTACATCAGATTTAGAACATGTAATTCAACAACTATGTAAGCTTAACTGAAACCGCAGCAACAAATTTGTTTACAGGACAGACATTAAAAATTGACAGCCCATTTATATTTCAAGAATTTTCCATATCAGTGTTCTGTTCAGTCAAACTTGATTAAGTGAGTGTTCAGCTGGAACTAAAACCAGCATGCATGATGGGTCCTCAGGACAAGGTTGAAAGAGCTATCAGGGGAATAGACCTACAGAATATGCAACCACACTACCCCAAAATTGATTCTCAAATGCTTTCTTCACAGTGAGCTTAAAACAAATTTTAAATTCAAGTGAGGGAAATGTGTCCGGTGATTAGAGCAGAGTTCGGTATTTGTAGTCCTTTCAGAAATGACCCCTGAATGGTCTGCAACCTGTCAGCCACCAAAATAAAAAGGAACAAAGGGCATTTGTGCAGAGGAGTGTCACCGTGTAATGATTTTTGTCTGCTCCCGTGTTCGTGATTACAATACACTCGGAAACTGCAGGACACAGACAGCTGCCATTCATGATTCACCAGGGTGACTAATGAGCCTGTGATTGAATGGTCACGCTGTCCCCTTTCACCCAGATACGGTGGTAGTGACCTGGCCACTGCAGACACAGCAGCTACAGTGTCCAGTTAATCTGCTTGTTTCCTCTCACAGGGCGGCGGCACAGAAGACCACTGCCTCCCGCCCTGTCACCACGATGGATGGGAATATGTCCATTGGGGTCATTTACACTGTTTCATTGCAATCATGGGCAATGCCCATCTTGTCATAGATAGGTAACAACACAGGTGACAGACAGGAAATGTCATTCTGGTCAGATAGTGAAAGATGACACAGATGTCAGTTTAGATATGGTTAGCATGTATGTTGAAATGAGGATGAATTTAATCACCACAATTTGTATAAAAACTCATGATGACAGGAAACTATTTCAGCAATGCCTTTCCTTCTATTTTATGAGTAGGTGCCATTGAAATATTTAAAAGGCAAAACGTTTTTAGTCAATAACGACATTGACAATTTGATCAATTTTTCCTCATGATGTAAATGCACATCTATATCTATCTACTGTCTAATTCAGTAAATACACTACGTATAAATTTATTGTGTAGTTCAGCATAGTCGGTAATTCTGAGTACAAAGAACGATGTTGAATTAATGTTAGGTTACTTCTACTCGGTTCGAGGTATGGCAAGAATGTTCTAGCAAGCTAACTATACAGAGGTACTATCATACCATTACATGCACAGAATGTTGTGACGTAAAATACACGATGCTAGAATTAGCGATGGTCATATTCATAAGTGTCATTGTGTTTTATGGTTTTATTTGCAATTGTCATGACAGAGGGCAAGAGACAAATTCTGAAATTAAAAATGTTTTTTCTTTTGTTGTTTGTTTGTACATGTTATAAATAATTATCCTTCACAAAATGAATGATTAAGGGGTTACATAGGCAAAGTTATTTGTATTATTACAGTTATTTTCCTTTTCATTTTCAATGTAATTATTTTCAGATAGATGGCGCAGTTTCTCAATTGGGATGGTGGGGGGTGGGGGAGTTACTGCCTCCGTCAATGAAAACCGCCCTCCCTTCGAATACTTAAAAAGGTAACCAGTCACTTACTTCCTTTCAACCTCTACTTGAGTTGCAGAAGCGTTGGAAGATTGAGCTAGTACATTAATGCGGATTAGAGGCAGAAGTCTATAGCTATTAGAATTTGTTCAACGGAAACAAGATAAATATACTGTAAATATGAGTCTGTCGACAATGAAGCGTAGTTGGCCGGGTTCATCGAGTGTAGTTGGTCTGTTGTGTCCCTCAGTACAAAATGGAGTAGTCGACAACGGCTTTTTCCCCTGCGACGGTCCTACGGCTGGGGGCCCGGATACCCGCCCTACGCCTTTGGCTTCCTCAAAAGTACGAATCGAGGATGAACTGGATAACTGCACAGATGAGGTGGACACTTGCCCACGGGTCGCGAAGCCGGGAAGAAATGGACCAAAGAAAGGATTAATGTTGGACAGGTTTCCACCGAGCACCAACGAGGACGGGTCTTTGCCGTCGTCACCCGGTACGCCGTTAGATGGATGTGGAAAAACGGCAGAATTCAACACAAGCCATAATGGACTGGACCGCGAAACACGGGACCTCATTGTGAATTTCTTGCGGATTTACACTGGACTCTCGCGGTCCAGACGGAGCCCAAGCAAGGCTCTTACGACGCTGACACGCGTTGTAGACGATGTCATTGAAAAACACCATATCGCCTACAACGGTAGGTTGAAACAGATGCAGGTCGTTAACACGATACCAGCGTTATGCTTTTACGACGCAATATAGCCATCTAGCTGTGCATGCATCAGCCATAAATTAATGTCAACTATGATATTATTTATTTGATCTAGTTGGCGAATGGAAACTCCAGCTAACACATGCTATGCAGTTGACGTTAACCAGCTGCTAGATGGTTACCTCTGGATTTTGATAAGAGGCTAGCTATCTGATTTTGAATGTATTCACACAAAAGAACTGCGTCACTTCCGTGCCATAAGTATTGGTTAGCCGTCAAGCTGTAATTGTCTGTGATACTCTTCTGCATTTAAATAAAAGCATTCGGGACAGCCCAGTTCCAGGTTAAATAGCTACCTATCAGTCTAGCTAGTAAGTTGACATGTGGCTAGCCAGTTAGTATGCGATGGTGGCTTGCCAGTAGTTAACTAGCTAGCTTGTTCTTTGATGGTCTGCACATGTACGTAGGCCACGTAGTTGGCAAACGTTAGCCGACTAAATAGCGACGTCTGCCAGTGGTAAGGGACAGTTTATTAAACCCAATATTCCCCGTGGTTACCCATGTTTGTGTAGCTGGCTAACTCGGTTAGTTAACGGCTTTTAACTAACTAAATCTTCCAAGTACATTTTCAAGCGTAACTTGCAGATAAGGTGTTGTGGACGTCACTGAAGGTTCGTGACGCGTGCCTTGGCTCTTCTGAAGGGTTGTTGATAGCTAGCATGCCTCTGCTTCTTAAGTTCTGCAGAATTGTGGAATTTCCGAAAACACAGGAGTTGTGTAGGTCCTACTTGTAAGCTTCAGGGGTTCCCCCTGTTCAGGTGTCACTGCTGTCTCAGTGCAAACTCGTTGAAACTTAATGTAACTTGCCAAAGTTTTTCACTTTTGTGCAGGAGTTTGCAGTTGTCATTTGCTTCATCGAGCCTTTAAAACCTTAACGCCAGTATTTATTAGATGGATCACAAATCCTAATCTCAAAACCACCAGGTTGCAGGGCATTTCCATAACGACAGCCGCAAACCACTTAGTTTTGGAACTTGGCTTGCTGAAGTGGCAACCAAGTCAGCCACAACAGCCCGCGGTGCTCTGTTTTTATCGACGCACTGAAATGTCTGAAACCTGTAATCGATGGGCATCTGGTGCTCCGTGCTTGTGGTCACTGTTGGACATTTCTTCGAAATTGTTATTTTTAGCGAATTTAGCTCAGCGGACGACTACACAAACCGCAGCGCCCCCTCCCCTCCCAGGTTTCCTGAGAGCGGTTCTCGGAATCTGGGGCCGCCCCAAATTCCACTTAATTGGTTCTCTTATCAGCAACCAGCAAGCGTCAGAGGCGAAACTAGGCAAAAATGCTCTTCAGTTTGTTTTATGGTCTAACTGCGTGGCGACAATTTGGAAAATTTATGAAAAACGTCTCATCTGTTTATTGAAGGGGGTGTGAAGTTCAATTTGAGGTGACACTGCCTTGTTTCTATTCATAGCATTTTATAATCAAGCTTTATAGAAATTAGAGATTCAATATATTCAGTTATCTTTAATTAACCTTGAGATTGAATGCTGTACTCTGTAACGAATTGGCGAACGGAGGAGCAGGCATTTAGTCTTTCTCAATAGTATTCATGAAGGAGAAGCCAGGAATACTGCATGAAACAATTGGTGTTAATATTCCTACTTCAAAGAAGTTTGATTTCACATGGTGTTTGCTAGTGAAAATTAATTCTGAAATTTTTGTTACTCAAAAATACAACTGTCGGAGTCTTAGAATCCTTATGCAGTAATGTACTTGAAGGTGTAGCCGAAATGCAAATATAATTTCATGTATTTTTGCAAGTGGAGATCTGAGGGTGTGTAAAGTCCAGCGACCAGTAAAAGACAAAGAAAATGAAAGGAGATACCATGTGATGGCACTGCCAAAAAGGTTAAATTGACATGCCACAGAGCTGTGTGAGTGCATACCAATGGCCGTGAAGTTGACCTTGTTCCTCTGCATTCTCTTTCAGGCATGATTCAGAAGCTGTATCTGGAACAGAGAGGGGACGACACAAGCTTTGTCACAGTCGTGGCGAAGAACCTCTTCAGCGATGGCACAACCAACTGGGGGCGCATCGCCAGTCTGGTGGCGTTTGGGGCGATGGTGTGCAAACACCTTAAAGAGATTGGCAGGGAGCACTGTGTGGAGAGTGTGGGGCATCAGATCTCCAATTACCTTCTCACCAACCAGCAGGAGTGGCTGCTTGCCAACAAAGGCTGGGTGAGTACAGGAGCCCAGGAGTGATATTCTTTGCACCTATGAACTTGTGCTTGCCCACCAGTTTCTGGAAGGTGCTTGGTTGCAGTACAAACTGCTCCCACCCATAGTGCTCCAGCACTGAGCTGATCTGCAGAGCATATTCCCTTTGACCTGTGTCCTGATTTGACTTTGAAAACTGAGCTTGTTTTATCTGCTGTGAGAGCCATTCGTAAGCCGATCCTCCACAGTGGAGAGCAGCCCAATGGGGTTTAATAGCGCCAACCTCTTAATGAGGACACCCTTCTGCTGGAGGTGATATTACATTATTCAGGGCCTGCTGTTTCTCCGGTGTCATGTGACCTCCGGATCCAGCTCGGCACGCTGACCTGAGGGGGAGCGGAGCCATTTGCTTCCTCAGTGGCTGACACCCAAATTAGCATTTCCCATCGTGGGACAGTTTGGTCTTGTGAGTCCAGTCCAAACACTTAAGTTGTTGAACAAAAATCTCTTGCCCTCAACTTCATACAGGAAATGAGCTCTACTGCTTTTGCTGAAAGACCCAGAATGTGTTTGCTTGAATCAAGTCATTTTTCCACCTGTCTGAATGGTTCTAACCATCTCTCTTTCTGTTTCCACAGGATGGGTTTGTGGAGTTCTTCCATGTGGAAGACCCTGAGTCGGTTGTCAGAAATGCTCTCATGGCTTTTGCTGGCGTCGCTGGGATCGGGGCAGGAATTGCTTTCTTGATCAGGTGAATCTGTCAGACTGAACAAAGCCATGTGACATGGCAAACTAATCAAGAGGGCACTACCACCCCCTTGAGACGCCTCCCAAGTTTGGAGTGGGAACGCAGGAAGCTGTCTGCCCCCGGAAAAGAGCACGGATTGGAGGCGTCAACGAAGCAGTGGTGGGGCAGTCTACGGGTGTTGCAGCATCATGAACATTGGTGGAACTTGAACTTGAACTGCCTATCGCCTGTTTTTCACTACATTGGAATAGTACTTTTTTGTCCTCTTTGTTGCAGCCAGCCAGCCAATTATAACATCTTCAAATTCAGCAATGATGGACTTTCAAACACTGTGACCCCTCTCCAACTCAAATTGCAGCACCACTTTGCTCTACATCGGATTGTGGATTGCTGATGTTGAAAATACGGTGTATTAATTAGACCGCTTACAGAGATTGCATTGGATGCTGTTCATGGATAGTTAATTTAATAAAGGATGCGTAAATGTATTTTTATAATAAAACTTTATTTTTCAAAAACATTGTCAGTGGATGCTTGGTTCTGTTGTTAGAAATGGCTTTGTCTATTATGGAAAATCAGGCTGATTTATGTCCATTTGCGCCTTTTTCTTTTATTTAAAGAAAAAATGCTTAAGTATAACTGCAACACCCACAGTTTTGTATGGACACTGAACCTGTGATAGTTCTGTATACATTGTAAAGCAGATGTTTCTATTTTTTTAATTTGTTGCAATGGCCCACTGGGGTCTGTATTTGAGACATGTGTGCAGGAGACAAGGCTGTGAAATGGAATGGGATGTTTGTATGAATAAAATGATGTCTTCTACTCAGAGACTCCTGGAAATATTTCACTAAAATGGAAGGCCTTGGGCCCTGTTATTTCTTGCTACCCAGCTTTGGTCCACATGCCAAAGACTGGATTCTTGCACTTAATTCCACCCTGAATAATGCTGGATTAGTTCTGATCAGATTCAGCACTTGCACTTTCAAGATTTTCCTGCTTGGTCTGGCCACGCAGACACAAAGCATGAGTGGTGTATGTTCACATGCTCTCATGGTGAGAATATCTGCTCTGGTAAACCAGAGATGAATTGCACTTACTCATCTGGCAGACTTCTCCAGAGCAGGCTGTGAAAAACACATCCAATAGGGTTGGGCATTTAGCTGTGTAGACGCTGAATCATTGCCACATTGTCAATAAGGCATACAACCACACACTACTCCCAGCATTTTCAGCCACCAAGCCTGTACTGCTAATTATGGGATTGCCGAAAGTCAGAAA
This sequence comes from Megalops cyprinoides, assembly GCF_013368585.1. Lineage (NCBI taxonomy): Eukaryota > Metazoa > Chordata > Actinopteri > Elopiformes > Megalopidae > Megalops > Megalops cyprinoides. The sequence continues at coordinate 13,236,603 of NC_050603.1, forward strand.
CGACCAATATGACTGAATGTCAAAGTGACTTATTGCATGCGTTCCACAATGGATGTTAACAATTCTATATACAAGGACTTGGACTTGGTCGTAAGATGGGAAAACTAAGGGCTCCATGGAGTGCTTATTAATGCTACTCACCAAATAACATCATATACTGAATAGCCAGTGTTCTAGGATGCCTACTGAACAGCCAGTCAGAAATGCAGTCTTCTCAACACACAGACACAGTTTAGTTAACACACGGAACTGTTCAGGTTTGCAGTTGATTCAGCACTTGTACACATGCACTACTCAATGTCTGGCATTCTTGTCTGATGAACAAGATTGACAGATGCTGACAGCCGGAAATCATTTGTCAAAAATTTTCCATTCAATTTGCTTATAATCAGGATGACATCACTGGGCCCTTTCCCTGTAAGATCTCCATAACCATTCATAACTTCAAGCTGCACGCAACACCAGGGCCCAGCTGTGTGGATTTGCATGGCTGTCAGGATCTAGTGGGAAGTGAGACTGCTGGCATGTGAGGTGTGGTTCAGTTGGTGGGGGGATGGGAAATTCAATAAAATGCCAATGGTGCTTTTTCTTTCAGAGTGTAAATCTTATTGGAACCTCAAAATGTATAGCTGTCTAGAAATACAAGTATTTGAAAATGAGTCTAAGGGAAAGAGTTTAGTTGGGCTTACCAAGTATGCACAGCCAGTGATTCTCCAGAAGGTTCAGAAATGCCTTGTGCAGGGTCTATTGTTTGTTGGTCATCCTCAGCTCATTTCTCATCTGAAGTTACAGTTGAGAACACAGCTCACCTGGTGTTCTGCGTGCAAATCATTTCTGCTGCAACGTTAACACAAACACCTGCAGCACAATGTTTGATCTAACATGAGGCACACCAAATCCTACCTTGATTCAAATCAGCATTTATACGATAAACAGCATTCAGACAACGGGGCCACGCCTGGTGACCTGCACAAGAACAAGCGAAATTCAATTTAATTCTGTGGAACAATATACCCACCACTGACGCCCTGTTTGTCACTCTTTCCTGTCTACAACATTTCTCATGTAGTTGTGGCAATCAACCGTGTTGCAACACCATCATCATCTGTTCAGATGACATCGCTAATGACGACAATCACCCCAGCTCAGACCATCCTCCAGTGTTGCCACACTAGGTGTCATGTTGTTGTTCAAGGAGAGGATTTTCATGCAGACGTGGCACTGAATAACAGTACCACAGTGGAGAGTGCTGTTGCCCCACAACTGTAGGATCAAGGTTTCATGCAGTCTTCAAGTTTTTGCTTTCCTTATGTCTGTGTGGGTTTCTACACAGTGCTCCAATTCTCTCTACTAATGGGAATGTGAAGTTTGAACCCCAAAATGAGTGGAGCTGTCATGTACTAGCAATGACTGACTGATCTGAACCAATCACTGCACTTTGCTTTCCAGAGCAATTTCTTTGGATTGGTGAACATGTCAGTAATTGACAGCTATTGACAATATCTCCACGCATCAAGGACTTAATGGAGACTTCCCCCTTCCCCCTTGCTTTTCATTGCCCAAAGACATGTTGTCTGTGAAGGCTGGTACCTATTGTGTGTGTGTGCTCCCTGCAACCCAGAGTGTGGTCCAGCCTGATTCCCCAAGCCTATGATATGAGTTTGCTATTGATGGGAAATCTTTGTTATTCTATCCATTGTTTCCAGTGCATTTGTGGCTCCTGCTAGTCTCCATGAACCCCTGATTACCAGAGAACTGCATTTCTTAAAAAAGGACATAAGACTTAGTATCCCATTGGTGTACTTGAGTCCTGACTGGTCTTATTACAGACATGGCCTGATGATGACCTGCTAACACAGCAGGTATACAGATATCAGATAGGTTTCTGCAGATATGCAAAAATGGAGGTTATATGCAAAGACACAACATGTTTGTGAATAAAATAAGCAGTTTTTCTGTAAGGAGGAAGCCATGTATGTGGGAGACAGTGTAGTATGGTGGAGCTGAACTGGTGGTCAGAGGGTTGAGGGTTTGAATCACTGCTGGTGTGCCATAGCAAGGTACACTGCAAGGTAATCTGGGTTGCTTTAGTAAATATCTAGGTATGTAAATAGATAGATAGATGAAATAGATATGTAAAATGTAATGCATGTAAGTTACCCCGGAAAAAAGCATCACTGTAGTAAATAGACAATAAAATTATGAATAGCAGTCATTAGTATACGCAATTGGTCCTCTTACTTATCCTCAGTATGCACAGGGGGAGTGAGCTGGTGATTCACATTGTGACACTTTGGTTGAGAGTGGGTTCAGATCACTAGTGAAGGCTGTTTAGACTTCTACAATATTTTAGAACAGGTCAATCAATCTAATCACACTGTGGATCCACCTTAATTTTAGAATGCCAAATTGTGTGGTACTTCTCCACAATTACTGATACAGGGACCAACTGCTTGTTTAATTCCAGGCCAACATGTTTTTAATCAGTTATATTAAATGCACAAATATATATATTGGGCACAACATAACTTAATTGTTGCAGATGATTTTCAAAAAAGAAGAAAAGAGACTTTCACCAATTGCGTCATCTTACTTTTACATCTTTTTCTCGTGTTCCATCCTGCCTTTTTACCTTGACTGAGCAGCTAGCACGCTTCTTGATTTGCCTCTCTCTTTTGCATGATTATTTATTTTTAAAGACCACAACGCTGCTGTTTTTTGCCCCCACCTCCCCGTGGCAGACTATTGCCTAGCATCGGGTGCTTGCCCGTGTGAAGAATTAGTGGCAGGTATCATGACTGACGTCATTTGATGTTGAAATTCGCTTCTTGTTTTTTTTTTTTTTTTGAGCAAAAAAGAGGAAGTGAGCAAATGTGTTTGTGACCTGAAATCACCCCAGGTGTCTGCGTCTGTTTTTTTTTTTTTTTTTTTCTTAAATGAGTAAAACAGAGTAGAAACGGGACCTCAGACTGAAAAAAGCTTAATGCTGCAGCACGTCCACCAATATTCTGTCTGGAGAATAATTTCAATTTCGATTTCAATTTCAGGTTTGTAAAATGAGATATATACGTCACGTGACAACATGTATAATATACATGTTATACAAATAGAGCATATACATTTTAAAAGCTAAATTTCCAAACAACATATTAGTTGGGAAACTGCAAGCTTTCATCAATGTTCAAAAAGTTCAAAAATACTTCTTTTCTGTTTATTTTTCAGTATCTTCCATTTGCATTCAATACTCCCAGCCTTATAATCTGGCACCTGGACACTGACAGGGTAAACGATACTGAGAATGTGCTGTATTGTTACATACGATGCATTTAGAGCAGCCATATCTGTTTGGTTTTGGTAGCTTGTTTCTTCTGTTGCTACTGGCTACAGATTTGCATGGTGTGGAAAAAAGTGATCAACACATCATGTGAGATTGAGCAAAGTAAGAAACTAAGTAAGAGGCAGTAAACCTTGGAACTAAAAATTCCTCCTGCTGTGTCCTCTGATTTTATCCACTGTTATGAACTAATCCCAGGCACTGAGTAAGAATGTACAACAAGGGCAAGACACAAAACGGAATTAAAGGAAATGAACCAAAGACAGAATGATCAGTAAAAATGATTCCTATAGATTTTGTACTGACATGAACAATGCGATTATATCAATTACAGCAGTGTTTTTCAGTGCCTGGTCTGGAAGCACACCGCATGTGCTTTCATTTCACAAATGTTTTCATTTCAGTTTCTTTATTGATTTTATTCATTGACTTTGTTTAGGTTTACTTGAAAACTTACATGTGTGTGTATTTAGCATCTCTTGACAGGTAATCTAATACAAGTGTTGTGTGAAACAAATGTGTCATTGGAGATGCGTTTGCACTTGTTAAAAAACTGATTTTCATCTTAATATCACATTTAATCTTAGCATCTATCCCTTAAACACATCTGAAATGCAGCTGCCCCAATGAAGCTTCATTAGTTGGATAGTTAATTGTTTCTGCACCCTACAATAATTAAATGAATTCCTATTTAATCTCATTCACAAGTCTAATACCAGTTTGTAGTACTTTTTTTAAGTTACAGACATGAAAGGGAATGCTCTGGGGTAATACCTCCATTTGCATGTTTCTCCAAGCGCAAATGCCCTTCAAATGGCACTTTTCTCTCAGAAAGTAGACATCTGTCAGGAGAGGTCCAGGTCAGGTCCATATTCAATTAAAAATCAAACCTCACTAATTAAGAGCTCAGTACCAAAGCCAGTGATTGCAGTGTGTCCTGAGGAGCAGGGTTGAAAAACATCAGCTTCAGCAACTGAATCCAACCCAGCTGCATGCAAAAATGTAAGGTGAGCATCGGCTTTCACTTCCTCCTTTTTCTGCTGAACGTGCAAAATTGGGCCAAGGCCCTAAAGCTCCTTTTCAGCTGTCTGGTGTAGCTAGAGATTGAGCTCGTTTCTGCTCAGGTGCTGCACTGCTGAGTGTATGTGGCATGTGTCTGCTTCCATTGCTCTCTGCAAAATGCACTGAGCAGGAGGGGGAGATGGCACCCCCACCTCAGCACATCCTTTGCTACGGTGCAGTATGTCATCAGGTGACATTTTTTTCTTCACCACCTTTTCACTGGGGCCAAATCTACATGAACAAAAGACTATTTTTTTTGCTATTTTTTAATTTACATAACTCGGCCCAGCACCCCCATTCACAATCATTTGCATGTCTTTGTTCCTGTTTTAAGGCTTCCCCGAGTCTACAGCACATGGCACAAGCTTAGATTCCTCTCTCCGTGTTTAACCTCAAGATACTGTGTAATTCTAGTTGCATTTGCTCTGATTCAGACAGTTTCAGTCATGGTGAGAAGCCTTCAGAATCTCCTTGTATGGTAAATGTAGGCCTGACAAAAAATGGGTTTCTCTTCATCTGCTCCCTACTGAAAAATAAAGGGGAAATGTGAACACAAAAACCGTGGCATTTAGGGAGTGAACACATTCATCATCCTTTTGAGATCAGCACACAAATCACACATTCACCTGGAAGCAACTTTCGTGTGATCAGATGATCTAAAGCAGAGAAAAGGCAACAGTCTTTGTTGTCTGTTGCAGCTCGCAGCTGTGTTGCCATAGAGCTGTCACATGCAATCTCAGAGATAATGGTTTGCTTGCATAGGGAGGTTGTTCTGTCCTGTTTCTCCGTGCACGTGTTCAGGCAATAAACGCTCATACGCTTAAGCTGGACAACGTGCGGGCAGCGGAAATGACCCATGGACTGTGGAACGCTGTATAAAACAACAACAAATAAAATGTCAGCAGTTCCTTTGTGGTGCTATATGAGGCTTGTCCATCGCTCCAGTGTAAAGGCTCTGCACAGTGCACTGAAGCAACGGCTTTCTACCAGGTCCAGATGGAAGACAGCTCCCCACCATCCCGCCAACAGCCATTTACAGCAGCTGTAAGAGTTCTCCCATTCAAGCATTAGCCAAGCCCAGACACACTCAGTGTCAGCCATCAGGCAGGAAGGCTACAGGATGGCATGGCTGCTAGCAAAGGGCAAGGTGCAAGGTGCAAGTAGTTTATAATAGCAATACTTGACGAAGGATTCTTGACAATCCTTGGTAAATGAAACACAAAGACCCTGTACATGGCATTTGCAAACTTACGGTATATTTGGGCTGAATATCCTGGTGTCGGCCAGGGAAAGGCCCAGGAATTCCCCTTCACTCTCCAGATCCTTGTTTCTGTCTGCAGTGTTTCCACTACATTTGCTTAACAGCTGCAGTCATCCAGGGCAACCTGGTGAGTGCTAATTTTGGGGTAACCCCTGAAGATGCTAACGTTGCAAGACGCAAATCTGTGTTAGGCCTCACTCCTGGCTCAGCCCTACACTCTGACAGCCAATGAGTTAAAGGAATACTTCAGTTTCTTAATGTTGAAAAGCTAAAATGCATTATAAACATTTAAAAAAGTGCATTTGCAAATCTGATTTTGCACCAGGGAGAAACAATAATAACCTCTGGTGCGATGTACTCTCCTGGAAATGTCCAAAGCGAAGAATGTTCTTCAATGTATTAGATTCTTAACGTGTCACATTTCTTCACAGATAGCCAATAATTGTTGCTTGACAACATCTTGTTTTCAAGAACAAAAGTTAATTTGGTTATATGAAAGTCCTTGCTTACCACTTATTACCCAACAATCATGTGCGTGAGCCTGTGAAATGCTTTGTCAACTCACAAAAGCATGGAAAATATACAGTACTTAATGATGCACTGTGTGTGTATCGCAATTTGTATTTCACTAATCGTTAATTCTGTTTCTCCAGGTTCATTAAATTAAATCATTACAAAATTTTCCCTCAGCAGCCCACTTGTGTAATTCAGTCTGAGTTGAGAAGGGGGTTCAGTTAAAAAAAAGCTATTGCAAGTTTGTCTCTGTCTCAAGCCCCCCACCCATCTCAAAAATGCACACGGATTTCTTACATACAATGAATATCTTGACACCATAATTCCACAACTGTCTCAGTTATGCATATTTTTCATGTGAAGAATTCTATTAAATCAGCAGTTTGACACATAGCTGAATTGCGACAGTTGCCTGCAAGAAAGCCTTAACTTGTTAAAGTACTCATTGAAAAAAAAGGATCAAGGGATTTCTGATTCATTCAGACAAATAAAGACATGCTTTGTAAATGCCCGTATCAAGAACACTTTTATACCTTATCTTTTAATCCACTGATGCAGTGAGTATTTACTCAAGAAATTCAGACTAGGGTGTCCTAAGTGCCTTGCTTAGGAGAACAAAAGGCCAGTCCAAGTTTCCCAGGGACATAAACCTGCAATCTTCTGATTAGACTGAGGTCATTAACCAAGAACCTACTTTAGACATCTTCTGTTGTTTTCTGTTCCATTCTGAGATAGGATTTTGGCTCATCAGTTTAAAAAAAGCACTCCTTAAAAGTAGGATTGCATCAAGTATAGTAAAGTTACGCCACTGTCATTATGGTAATGGCTGCAGACAGAGTCTCCAACACTCAACACTTTTGCATATAAGTGCACGTATATTTATGCATGACTCATATTCAAATGAAGCCACGAACAGATGTATGTCTGTATTTAGTGTAATGTGTTTGGGTCAAGGCTCTAATTCAATGGCAGTCCAAGTGGCTCGTATCACCAAAGCCCAATCCAAAAAAGAATATCCAGCATGAGCATGTGCATCAGGCCCTACAGGGGACAGAGCACCCGATGCACACAGAAGTCATCACAGCAAAACTCAATGTTATTAATCTACTAAAATGACACATGATGGAGCCCTCCCCCCCTCCAGAGGCTACACAAGGGCCAGGATACAGGAGCAAACAGGGCTGTGTCTGTTTTCCACTCTTTGCCCCGAGCATTGTCAAGAGCGCCATTCCTCGTTAGTGGCCTCCGGTCGAGCTGCTCAGGAGCACATGTAAATACGCTGCTTAGCTGCAATCAGTCACGGTAGGACTGGCTGTTCCTTCATAACGTGTCCGTGGCTGTAAACAGATGAGGAGATCTGTGCTCTACTGTGGCGTCGTGGGGCCAGGCTGAGAGAGGTATTGGGCGGAGAGATCGGTTTTAATCACTGCGCTGCTTTCCTGGGACAGTTGTTGTTTGCGCATTACCTGATGGCGCCATGGCTGAAATGTCTGCAGCCCCCACTGTAAACATCTCCTGTTTGAATTGCTGGTAGGATCTCTGCATCCAGCCACCCACAACCTGGCCAGTGGTTTTAGTAGGACTACATGTTGGATTACAGGGGTGTCTGGGCCTTGTTTGTTTTGGGATCATAACCACACTGACTGCATTACTTCAGCTAGAATGCTAAAAATATTCAATGGAGCATGGAGGGGCACAGGTTCAATCCAAACAAGAGCAAAAATAGGCTCTTTTCTGGGCATGTGCACTGCTTGCAAATTTGCAAGGGGCAGCCACCTGCTACAAACCCAGAAATATGCTTTAATAAACTGATTGTATTTAAAATAAACTCTAACCTTCACACCTCTTCTGATCTCTCAGAGTCAAACCCACAGCTGCCTTGATTCAGGGTTTTTCTGACCTGTCTGGAGTTTCTGAACTTGTGGTTGAAAGAAAGCTCCTCTTCAACCAACAAGACTGGGGGCCTCAAGGAATTAACCTGTCCTTGTCAAAATGAGCACAAGGGGTTTTACAGTGACTCAAATGCCAAAACGCTGGCCTTGATATAACACACTACTGGTGTTGTTGTGTATTATCTATGTTGCTATTAGCAACCCAAGCCTCAGACCTCATTGGTTGAGGAAGGACAGGAAAGGCAACTGGAGGATGTTCATTTGCTCTGCACATTGGGCAGGCCTGATAGCTGTTGCTAGTTCCTCGAAAACACCCGCTGACGCCAATAACACCTCTGTATCTGTATCTTTCTCTATCTTGGCCCTAAACCACAATCGCGAAGATGGAGAAAAGAAGCGGCTGCTCGCTACACCCCCACCCCCACACCTCCCCGTCTTTCTCTCGCCAGGCGACACCCCCTCCCCTCTCCCCCTCTCAAAATGATGGCTAACCCCTGCCGTTGGCACTTCACCCATTTTCACGTTGTGGGGAAGCGTCTGCATGCGTCAGAGACGTGCATTTGCAAAACTGCCGACATGGCTGGTTCATACAAAGCCTGCTAACTAACTTCCCCTAACAAGCCCCAATTGCAGCTGCTCTTGCAGCATGCTGTTTTCAGTTGCCTGATGCAATTTTCTTTTGTTGCATCGTTTTATCTCCAGCTCGAAAAGTCAGAAACAAAAACCACACATGACTTCTGCACAGGGGGTTGTATACATACTATATATATATATATATATATATATATATATATATATATATATATATATATATATATATATATATATATATATATATTTCAATTGCTTTAATTGTTTTGCAGATATTAACGTTTTCCTCACTTTTAATGATTGAAGTAACAAGCTTTTTAGAATATAAAAGTATGAACAAATATGCTCACGCACTTCAGCAGTTGTATTCAATTCAAATAACTGTGTACAATGTTATAAACCTGTTTTGTGCATTTGCTTTTCATAAGTGAAAGTGAAATCGCACGCCTCAAAGCGTTTTCAATTTAAACGTCAATGGTTAAGCTTAGAATGTACACGGGGGATCTTGAAAATAAAATACTAAACTAATTATTACTTCTGTTCCCGTTGCAATACTGTACATATCGCACCATATGTAAAGAGGCTGCAGAGACTACTTTCGACACAGAAATGTCGACAGATGATGTCTGACAGATAACATAGCGTCGACACCGCAGCACTCTGCGCACGTCTTGGTTAAGACATTGCGGTCCGGTAATGTCCGGTATGTTCTACGCGTCCAGCCACAGCGCCGGACTACGTGCGGTTAAGCATTCCTTACTGACGCATAGCAAGTCACGAGAGAACACTGTTGACAACCACCTAGAACTGGTTTGCTTTGGGTCATGGAGTTTACATCCCACCCAGTGTCACGGAGTTCTCTGCATCAACAATTTGAGCACTGCCAGACACCAGCAGAATGACACCAGTAGAATAACACTATATAACACAGCATTAATATTTGTTTTTTCACAAAAAGTTTTAGACATGTTACCAGATGGTGCTGTATCTTCAGGCCCATGCTCTGTACAAGGAAAAGAAAGTCTACTCTGTTAATGCATTATTTTTACTCACTATTTTAGATGTTACCCAGACAGCCAGAATGCAAAATAACATATTTTACCTTTATTTTACCAATGTAATAAGAAACTGAAATGTTTAGTATCCTTTATGACTTTACTTTGGTAACATACAGTATACCATGATCTTATGTGTTGCTGTTCGCTGTCATGCGCACCTTCTTGCAAATCAGGGCTTGGTTTCATCGTCATTCAGTTGTATGAGGGGCATAACATAGGCAATAATCAAATGCTGCATTGAGACTTACATCCAAATATCCAAATTATCAGCTGGCAGCTCTCACACTTCAGATGTCACCCAACCCAACACTTACTTGTTTTTCTTTTCACTTTCGTTTTTCGCTGATAGCTGCTCTGAGTTTCACTGAAATGCCTCGGGGGACACAAAATACCTGTTTCGAACCTTGGCTACTTTAATGGGGAATTACGATAAATGGGGACTTTCTTCTCTGAATCGGGTTGCTATTGTGGTTCTTTGTTAGGAACTGTCCTTGCTCCAACATTAGAATGAGATGAAATTAGGACAAGTTTTCTTATCTAAAAATGTAAGCACTATGTTTAACGCTGGTATAGGATTGGTATGCTTACCCTTGCACTGGATTCTTTGTCACTGATGTGTTACTTCCCTTTCTGTACTTGTGCCTTTTTACTTGGAGCTGTAATGACATGTAAGATATGTATAATAATACATAAACGATTGAATAAACAGTCAAATTATGTTAGCTCCTCAGAAATGAATGAACACTAAAATTACTATAGCTTTTCAAAAATAAATTTGGAAAGATACATGGAATTTTTGTGGGCTGGTACTGACCATGTAACTAGGACAGGATGCTGACTTCAAACTTAACCTGACCATTGCCTAGAAATGTTTTTCATCAGTTTTTTTTTCTTTTGAATAATCTATTGTGGCACCTTTTGACTCTCCATTGACTGCTCCAGCTGATAACTGGTAAACCACATTGATGAACAAGTTCCTTTTTTAGAGTGAAGTGAAAATGACATAGAGGGCCTTTGTATCTGGTGGAGTTATTTGACTTCAGGTGATTCCTTTCATATCATCCCCTGAGCCGGAACTTTATTCCCCAGGTAGCATGAAATGTGTGGAACAGTGGAGTCCAGTCTTCATCCCAGATGTCCACAGATCTGGTGGCCTTAAAGATGTCTTTCAAAAACTGATAGACATGCATTGACCCTATTGGAATAAATACCAGAAACCTGTGGGCTTCCAGTGGTTACTATTGGTGTGGTAAATAAGTTTGTATCAATGACTGTGAACTCCACAGAAATGTTGCAAAAACCATCCATAATCAAATGTGAAATGTCTTTTAAAAGTCATGTCTGAACAAAGGCAGAATTTTAAAGTGACAGGGTGGAAAAAATGAAACAGATTTTATGTCATATTGCCTTGGTTTTTTTGTGGTTGCCGAGGCCATGTGATTATGAACAAACTTGTATGGAAAAATGTGAATGAAAAGTGCGAAGAAATGAAGAAGCAGCAGCAGGCAGTTCTTAGGCCTTGGCAGCAGCAGGCCTTGGAACACGTTTCAACCTTGTGACCATGACGCTTGTGAAACAGATGCCTTCAGTAAAAGAGTGTGTCAGAAGGGGGCAGAGGGTGGGGGGACCCATGGCCAGACAGACATGACTCATATTCCGAAATTTTCTGCCCGATTTTTTGCAATCAAGTGTCCTTAGTGCTTAGTAGTCCATAAACTGCTCCAAAAACCTGGTATTGTTGGAAACTAAAAGACACTATGATTTCAGATAGCCTCACTTGTATGAAATATTGTGCTGTATTTGACTGGTGGACACAGTTAATTGCAACACTAACACTAACACTAACACTGGATTTATCATGTGTTTTCCATTTATGTCCATTTGTTGTGTTTTTTTTAAGCAAGGATTGCCCTCGTTGGCGATGTCAGCTGAGAGGGTGACGATGGCGTGTCACAACAGGGGTGACTGCCGCATGAGGAATGACGTGCTCTCAGGAAGCAGGGCTGAACAGGACAGAGGCAGAATCAGTGTCTCGCAGTGGTTAACTTGAAACATTTCCCCTTTTTGGGTGCCTGTTGTTCATAGGATTTCTTATTTTCATGGTGACGACCCAAAGATTTGAGAAATGAGTTTAAGACCAGGCACTTTGGAACCCTCCCTGTTGCAGAGGACTATGAGGTTATTTTTTGGTCCATTTCTGGCAATGAATTTAGCATGACCGAGCAAATCAGGATTTGTGTGTAATGCATCAGGCTTGGCCCTCAACTCTGAAAGCCCCCAAAACTTGAAATTGAAAACTGAAATGGGGATAAATGCTCAAAGAGCAAAGGTAATCTCCAGTGTGTGAGAATATTCCATCTTGTGTGCATTATGCAAAAACCAACATGTATTTCCTTGTGGTCATTGAATGTTTTGTTTGTAAGATACAAGGTTTCCCGAGAGCTGTGGAGCTATTTTACATGGGAAACCTCAGTAAAGCCACAATGTGTATTTAAGTGCAGGATGTGAATGAGAATAGAATGGGAAAAATCCAACCCAGGCTGCAACAAACAAACCAAATATTACTAAATCACCCATTTTCTGAAATTGCTTCCTCTGAATAAAGACAAGCAAGTCACAAACAAACTGTGCGTAAACAAACTGTGCGTAAACTGTGCGGTGCTCCGTTGGGGTTTGATAGACTCAAGATGAAAAAAGTATTCTTTGTTGTTGGAAAGTGAGGACATTGCCTGGACTCTTCTGTGGTCAAGTGTGAATGCCTTTGTCCTCATGATCGGACTCCTTGATGAGCGCATGGAAAAGTAAGCCTGCCAGTGTCGTGGAGCTTTGACTGCTTGATAGATGATATTGGAAAAAGAGAAACCAGATCCCATTTTTCAGATGAAAGGGCTTGCAAATACATAATAGTATTTCATCCTGAGTAGCTTTTAGCTCCTTACATGCAAACCATGCACATATTTATTTATTATCCTCTGTTTAGTCTGGAACATCAACTAAAAACTCAATTCTTTCACTGTGATAACTAGGGGAAACCAGGCAGGTCGGGAATCCAACAGACTGTATTGCCACTCAATTGTAAGGGCATTGTAAAGTGGACAGTTTGGGAATTTGACCAAGACACAAGGGTTGACTCATCCAACAAGTGCCTTGAGATCTTTAATGAACAAAGTGAGTCAGAACCTCAGTTTACATTTACATTTACATTTATTTATTTAGCAGACGCTTTTATCCAAAGCGACTTACAAAAGTGCATACAGTAAGTATAGCGACAGTACGGGGACAGGATGTGTACAGTTCCACAATGAGACAGTTCTGAGCTGAGAGCAAGGTCTGTTTGAGGACACAGTATAACATCTTATCAGTTTAACATCTTATTTTGAAAAAGATGAATCTCCTGCAGCACAATGTCCCCATCACTACATTGGGGCCTTGGTTTTCTACTTGGAGAAGAGGGAGGATCACCTCCTATTGACTGATTCACACTAGCTCCAGTTTCAATGTGGTTTTCCCACGAGGTCTCATATCCCAAATCAAATCAAGCCCAGCCCCACTTAGCTTGAAGAATGAATCAAGGGAGGGCTACAAGGTCATGTCACTGCTGGCCATAAATGTGATGATGATCTCATAGATGAAGATGAAATGTGAATGCAAAGCTTTAAAGTCAGGCCTTTCTCAGAGAACATTTCTCTGCTACCCCTTGGCTCTGTGGAAGCTTTTCTACCCTGGTATGGTTTTGCAATCCTGCATGGCCACAGTGACACAATGTTTACATTACAGCTATTCATGCATTAATTATTCTCCTGATTCTGCTAATCTATTTTCTTGACTGTGCCAATTGTCTTATCAATTGTCTTTCCAGTTGTCTTATGCTAACAGTGAACAGTTGCAGAAAGAGCTGGAATAGCCACTGAAATGTGGTCCTCCATGATTTGATTTTTTTTTTCAGTGTATGGTCAAAATCATTGTAAAAGGTGCTGGGCTGCTGAGAAAAAAATACTGTAGCTAGCAGACCCTGTAGTGAGGAAAATGTCATTTCCATCATTTTTTTTTTTTTAATTTTCAATGGGACTGAGATCTCTGATCTCTCCATTCCAACCACCCCAGGCTCCACTGTGTCTTTGTCTTCATCCATAAAACAATTGACAGCAGGATAAAATACATTTTTACTACCAGCATGGAGCAGATACTGGACTCTGGCCCGGAACAGCTTGCTATATATGGCATTATATGTGTTCTTGTGCAAGGCATTTTGCTGAATCATTGTATCAGTGTAGATAAGTTACACAATATCCATAATGTGTGTGACAATACATGCACAGTACATGGCTTTGGAAGAGGTTCCCTGCAAAATATGCAGCAGCATTGCTAGAAGAGAATGTTCTGAAAAGGCATAGTGTCTGTCAACAGCAGCAATGCCTCTCCCTATCTTCTCTCACCTGAGGTGACGTTGATGGTGTATTGTATCCGTTTGTGTGCTGTATTCACCTGAGCTGTCTCTGGCACAAGTGTGGGTGAGGTGCAGTTGTCACCTGTACAGGTGCACAATGGCCTTCAAAGGAATGCAACTGATACAGCACACCTCAATGACTCAGTCAGTTAAGATTGTTCTGAACGCAGGCTGAGTTCTGTGGCCTGGGTTTGAGCCCAGCCGTGTCATCTGGCTGGGAGCACACAGAGGCGAAACAAATTGGATTCATTCCACCCAGGGTAAGGGTGGGTATGTGGGCCAAAGTTCCCTCGTTGCACTATTCTCGGCACCCTCCAGCTCATTTGGCTGCCTTTGACTTTTGTACAGATGAAATCTGAGAGATGTGCCTGTTCTCAGGGCAGTGTCTGCATCCTGGTGCCCCATGGGACTTGTACAGTAAAACGTCATGATTGGTGTGTGAATGTGAATGCCCTGTGCCCTGTGAATGTGAATTCCCTGTGCCCTGTGAATGTGAATGCCCTGTGCCCTGTGAATGTGAATGCCCTGTGCCCTGTGAATGTGAATGCCCTGTGCCCTGTGAATGTGAATTCCCTGTGCCCTGTGAATGTGAATGCCCTGTGCCCTGTGAATGTGAATTCCCTGTGCCCTGTGAATGTGAATGCCCTGTGCCCTGTGAATGTGAATGCCCTGTGCCCTGTGAATGTGAATTCCCTGTGCCCTGTGAATGTGAATGCCCTGTGCCCTGTGAATGTGAATTCCCTGTGCCCTGTGAATGTGAATGCCCTGTGCCCTGTGAATGTGAATGCCCTGTGCCCTGTGAATGTGAATGCCCTGTGCCCTGTGAATGTGAATGCCCTGTGCCCTGTGAATGTGAATTCCCTGTGCCCTGTGAATGTGAATGCCCTGTGCCCTGTGAATGTGAATGCCCTGTGCCCTGTGAATGTGAATGCCCTATGTTGTTGCATGAGTGCAGAGGATGTTGCAGAGTCAAGCCTAATGCACAATGTACATGTACAATGTAATGTACAATTAGCGACTACAAAAAATTGTGGGGGAAAATGCAAAAAAGATAAAGGAAAAAAGGACACACCAGGGTCACATTAATATTGGCATGGGTGGGCATTTTCTTGCTCCAGTTCAATGAAACATTAACAGGGCAAACCTGTTAACTACTGTATGGTTCTAGTGGATACACCTATACCCTTCCTCCAGTTACAAGATGTAGACAACATTACAACAGTCTCGTGCCAAAGAACCTTTCTTGATTTGGGATAATTGGAGGATTGCTTTATGTTTTATGAAAAACTTATTTATGATTGGCTTGTCACATGGTCTTGAGAGGAATGAAATTAACGTCTCAAAGCAGCATGTTTTGTCTTCAAGACCTGTGATTTATGTACTCAGAAATGCCTATGTGAGAAACAACCAGTAGGGGAGACCCTGAGGATGTTAAAACGTTCAGTGAGCTCAAACCAGTTCTACCAGATCAAAATGCACTCTGTATTCCAGTACACAGCTACAGCACTGTAGACCTACAAAAATTGTATGGGCTGAGAGGTTTTGAAGATGCTTACCTCAAACGGTCACATCAAATAAGAGCAGGTATTAAAAACATCTCTGTGGAACTCAGGCACCTTTCATGAACGATTAAAATTAATACATTTTCTGTAAGAGGTTTTGTTGTTGTTCTTACCTTAATCTTAATTTACTAAACTTCACTAAATGGGAAAGTAATCAATGTATAAAATTTCTGATTGACAGGACTGACCATCCTCCAGAGGGCAGCTCATGTCACTTCCTCTTACCATTTTATGAGATAAGATAGGAACTCCCCTCCTGGTCTTTTTTTCATGATAAATGCATAGAAATTGGTACTTGTGATGTCAAATCGGGGTTTCCCCTCTCTGAATACCCAGTGGTTTTGCATTATCTTTCCTCTGGCAGCACCAGCTGAAATTGAAGTCTTTTTTTTTCCAATAAAAACTGGAACCTTGCTTTACGGAAATGGAACCGAAGGTGACAGACACTGACAGTGTTGAGGCTGGCTTCAGATGCAAAGCTGAATACAATAGCATTTTACGAGAATGGAGAACAGAGAGTTTCCGACCCACTGAACCGAGATTTGGCCTTTTTGATGCTCAGCTCAGACGGAGATATTTCCATCCTGAGGTTCCTCACTCTAGTTTCACTGTGCACATTGGTTCATTTGCTTATCTGTAGCAGAGGTCAGAGAAAAAAGAGGGGTGGGGGTGTGGATTTTCACTTTAAATTGGTTGTCCGACTTACTTTTCTGTTATATAATTTGTAGGCCACCCCTTGCAACAGAGAGCCTAAAGAAATGAGCAGCTTTGAAGTTATGCGCAGGCTATATTCAGTTTTCTGAAGGGGATAGTTATGATCAGATTGTCTTTCTTTCCATTTAAAATACTATCTGTTGTCTCCTCAGGCACAGATTTTGCCAAGAAGATGAACACGAGTATAAAAATGGTTGGTGTCACTGAGTAAAAAATAAGGAAATGATAGGAAATAATAAATGATAAAATCGAGAACAGTGAATTTATTCATGTAAATCCGTTAACAACCTATAGACTATCAAATGACAAGTTTTCACCTTTGTTTGGTTTTCAACTTCTTGTGATGTACCGTTATGTACTGTGATGTATCATGTATCATGTACTATTTTGTTGTAGTCCCCTAAATTGGGTTGGTGTACTGTATCCATGTTATTTGTGTTTGTTGCAAAATTTTCACTGAAGCCATTGTGCTCCAGGGTTCTTATGAACCCCACTCAGACCTGTTGCCTAGTATTGCCTAGAGAAAATAAAAGGAATTGGTTATCTACATGAAATGTTTAGGCCTTCCACACTACTTTTTAATAATTGCTACTCTAGTCTTTCAAATAACACATTCTTTCTTGTTCAATTTAGCGTAACATGAACACTGCCTATTCCCTTATGCAAATATAATACATGTCAATTTGTGGTAAATTATAATAACATTAAATATAAAACATAAGGAAAATATATCATTCTGTGGCATCTGCGAAATGACAATAGTATAGTGTTTGTTGGGAAGCTCTGGTTTCCAAGGGCCCCAAAAGAATGTCACTGTTGTCTGTTGAAGAGCTTTCGTGAGAGAAATATCCTGGTCAATAAAAGCACGAGATCATGCCGTATGTTTGCATTACGACTTTTTTCCTGTTTGTTCTTTGTTCCAATCATGAGGCACAGTGTACATGGGAAAGCTAACTGCACAAGTACTCTTAACCAATAAAACTGTCATTGTCCCTCAGCTGTGTCACATGGAGAAAGACAATTGGACTCAAATGAGCAGTGCTCCTCCATAACCAAATAACTACTCTGTGAGGATCACAGCTATTAAGCAATACCAATGTCATTTCAACTTTCATAGCAATAATTCCACATCTAGTAGTAATAGTAACTCATGCCTATACTGTGGCAGTCCAGTTGTTTTATTTTTGATCCATATGCAATACCTATGATGGTTTTAGTAGCAGTGTTTAGTAATGGTTAGGGAACTCGGCTCAAAACCAGATTGCTGCAGGTTCACATCCTGGGTGCTGTTCTGAGATCATTGCACAAGTGAGTTCTGGAAGAATTATTCCATGTAAGGTTATGGACCTTTTGTCCTGGAAATATGTTAAATGACTAAATCTTACAATAGTCTCCCAACCCCTAACATAGGCTAGAGTTATAGCATAAATTAGCGTAGGTTAGAGTAATGCTTAGGAAACTGCACTTTTCCCTGGATGGTTGCCAGTTTGAATCCCATATAGGATGCAGCAAGGTCTTTAATTTCAATTGATTCAGTGAAGATGAATATGATTCAGTGAATTATTTCCATGGTATAAATGAATTACATATAAAGATATATAGAATAGGAGCATCTGGTGGTTAAACATTATCCCCTTCCTCATTTTACGGCCCATAAACCCCCCTGTATCAATAGCATAGCTGTATATGCTGTGTGAAACATTACTTATATCATACAGCATGCAAATATTTGGCCAAATTTAAAATTGTAAATACACACAATCGGACAAAGACTGAGTAGTAATAAGTGAGAACTGGTACAGAGACAGCAGGCCTCCGCAGTTCTCTGTCCCATATCACTGGTCATATCCTGGAAAATTATTTTTAGAACCAGAGGCTTTCTCTGCCCCTAGGCATCAGAGCGGACTTAAGAGATAGCGAGTCTGGAGGAAGGGAGCTGTGCTGTAGGACCTTTAATTGGCATTGATATGGACTGCTATGGAAATCCAAACACAGGGCCCTTTGTGTTGTGTCCGTGGATAGACAAGAAAGAGGAAGCTAGCCGTGGACACTGACGTCAAGAGTGTTGAGGAGACTAGGATGGTAGTTATATCTATCCGTCATTGTTAGGAGGACTCCTACACCTTCAGACACATCTATTTCAGTGTTTTGCAGAGGTGGAATAGATTCAGGTAATATGTGGTTTCAATTTTTCAACCTCTGTGCTACAGGTTGCACAGGGTAATTTAATTTAATGTAGCAAACTGGATCTGTTACTGGAGTTTAGCAGATTCAGATGTCATGTTGGATACTGCTGTTGTACCTGTGAATAAGGTAACTGACATTATAATCCAGCTTTATGAATGGGTATTATGAAATATATTGCTCTGGATAAGAAACCTTTATGAAATTAATGATAAAGATAAGAAATATTATTAGCTACAAACGAATTCAAAATTCTGAACACAGATCCCAATGAAGTGCAGTAGAGCAGCATAGAGGCCCTGTACTCTGGACCTGGGGATTGTGGGTTTGAATCCCCAGCACAACTCAGCTTCTGTGCACATGTTCATATGTTCCACCTGAGCTGCTCCAGTTATGCATAATGTGCCATCACAGATTCAAGGACCCAGTACATACTAAGCAGGCGCCTCAAGATACCTCAGGAGCAGTTTGTTGTCTCTCTGGCCCTGTTCTCTTGGATTCCTTTCAAAAACACAGAGGGGTCTGTACCAGTAAATCCTGCAATCATTATGTAATGTGTACAGGAAGGAGACAGTTCCTTATTGAAGCAGTCATATGGGCTGCTCTAAAAAGGGCAGGAACAGGGCTGGGAGGGGGATATGCTGAGTTACATAAACATTAAAGTTTCCAATGCACGTTTTGTGTTTGATGAATGTGTGCTGCATTGGAGAACAGTGTATGCCTTATTTGCTATACTTACATCTTATTTGCTATTTGCTATGCATACTCACTACTGAGATCTGAGATCTGAGATATGATTTGGAAGAATAAAAGCTCACAGATGTGGTACAAGGATGCTCATCTCTATGTGACCCCTAAAAAAAGAGCTTCATGGCACATCATTCCTCCTGTCAGCATCACCACCTGCAGGTCTGATGTGTCCTGAATCTTTGTAGAAATGTGTGACGGTGGTAAGACTCCTATTGTGCAAAAACAACATGTCTACCTGCCCATCCCTCTTGCAAAACAATGTGCCTCTGTGGGATGTGTACAGTAAATCTGTCTGAGGAGCACGTCGAACGCCCTGTTCTGGCTCCACTGTTTACACTCTGTCAGAATCTGACCAATCTTCACGTGGGACGCCCCATTCCGAGCGCGACCGCAACAGCAGCCGAGTAGCTGGGAATATTCCTGAGCTGGCAGAGGCACAAAGCTCCATTTAGATGCAGGCGTCCCACTTCGGTTCACAAGCTGCTTGCGCTATTCAAGAGGGCAACAACATGTGCTGTCACTTCCAGCTCGGGGAACAGATGGTGTAATGTTTATTCCTGCCTTACGTCAGCCCCCGCACCACCGCAGTGCAAGGCACAGCGCTATTTATACAGGGCCTGAAGGGTAGAGCGGCAAGGGGACTGGGCGCTATTGCTGGTAAACAGCTCATAATGCGATTCATTAGAAAACTGATTTAGCCCAGCCCCGAGTTGCAGGGCTGGTTCATTAGATGTTATTGGATAATTAATGTTACTGGCATCTCCTGCGATGTTTATAGGCCAGGAATAGCACAGGGTTGTAACTGAATTTAACATTATAGGAATAGGCCAATTACTACTGTCTTGTTTAGCAGATGGTGACACTTAGCACTGACATTATTGCTAGGATCCACACTTAGTTTGGAATCTGTTTATAAAGACAGTTTTGTAGTTTCAGTAGAATGTAGCGCAATGGAGTGTCATATTGGTTTGGAAATTTTATGAGTAACCAGAAGGTTACTCATAAATGTTCAAATCTGTGGTAGGGGCACTGCTATTGTACTCTTGAGCTGGATGCTTAAACTAGTTGCTTCAGTGAATATTTGGTTTCAATTAACATGGATAAAAAACAAAAATAAAATGTAAGCTACTGAAGTCCTCCTGGATATGGTTGTCCATAAAGTGAGTGGATAAGGAAGTGACTTTTCTTTGAGTTGCTGCTGCTTATTCAGTGTCATCCTTTGACGCTACCAGTGTTATGCCCCACATGGCTGTTCATAGGTCCACAAGTTGAGTTCAGCGTGGTTGATTGCGATGTCACAATCATTGTAACAGGGATCATTGAATGCTAATATTAACTAACCTCTTGTAATTAACAGAAACAGTTCACCTTGTTTTAGCACCGGGCAGATCCATGTGGTGGGGGAGGCCTTGATGCTCTGGAGCTTGTGAGAGTCTGTCCTGTGCTTTCTGACCTCACATCACCAGCACAGGCCCTGCTGCCTCAAAGTTACACACGCCCTGTTGAAACATTGCGCTTTCTGCAACAGGCATGCATCCTTGGGCAATACTCTGAAGACGTGTCTGTGAACACACAATTAATATGCAGGTGTTTCCTCATTTACAATCCTTTTGTCAGGGTCAGGAACATTCCTCTGTGAGGCGGAATGTTTCCATTCAGTCACACACATTCTGTGGGTTCCGAGAGCTAGATTGTTCCTGTTTCTTCAGCAGTTTCCGGTTCTCAGCATTGACACAAAGTGTCACTGACATGGTATAAAACTTAGACTCCTGCTTAAACATTGAAATGATTTAGACCTAAAATGCCCCCCTCCTTTGTAGAAGCCTGCCTGCTATGAAAAGGTAGGGCTATAGCTATCCAGTGAGCATCCCAAAGTACCCTTTCCACAATCGTAATGTTTTGCCTGACACACTAGCTAGTGGGAACGCAAGGTAGTTAGCTTTCTATGTGTCTAAATTTGCTAACAAGCTGTTGCATCATCCTGCCTCTTCAGATCCCACTTTCCTGATATGTTTATTCCCTTTCAGCTGTTGACAAACGAGTACATTTTATTCAACATAGTATTGTAAATGAAAGCACAGCGCCCTTCACAGATCACTTTTCTTTTAAAAACAGCTTTTTAGAAATGACTTGCATGGGAACTTAAAACCAGAATTCCTGACACATAATCTGCCTGATTATTTCCCGTTTTCTTGTGCAAAATGAATTTGAACTGATGACATCATTATCAAATTTGTACTCATTTCTGGTCGTTTTATAGGAACTTGATACATATGTGCTGTTGTTCATGTTCTTTTCTACCTTTGCCTAGTAAGTCCGGAAAAGCATCTTGCGCAAATGTTTAAATGTGAACCCTTTTACACCAGCTGTGTTTATGCCACCTGTTTTTGTTTGTGTCGTATACTCATTCCAGCTCATCCTGGTGTAGATATCATATCTGGACATCTTTTTTTTTTTTAACTTTACACAAAAGTGCATTTTGTGTCATATCATGCGAGGTATCTGAACTAAGGTGACATTGCAAGCACAGGAATGGGGCGGCAGATGCCTTCCAGGGGTAGGGTAAATTGCTGAAACTGTGACGCACGCTGCTGGGCTGTGATACTGCCTTGTTGTGATGAGTATTGTATTGAAAATTTTAAATGGCTTGTACTCGATACAATGGTAAAATCCTGCAATAGTAGTGTCACGCAACACAGACATACCTGTAGGTTAGTCTTAGGGTTGAGATTGAAGGTATATAAAACAGATGTTTTTCACATGCAAGGATCCGGGTACAGTGTAATCTTAGGTTGTTTTCAAGCCAAAGCAAGCATCAAAAATAAGAAATGGAAATAAGCCCCCCATACAAAACTAATGTGATCTGAAGGACATGAGGACAACTGGCAAAGATGTAGGATCTATTTGTCCATGCAGAGGTGCTTGCGGCTTTTGCACAGTAAAGTATAAAGGTGCTTAACTGGTGTATACAACAGCAGCAGGTGAAAATGTCTGCTGGAGCACCATGTTCATTCAGGCCAGATATCAGAAAGTGAAGCAACCGTGAACAACATCCTCAGGGCTCTGAGCGCACCTGTGTCTACCTGTGTTTGAGGCCTCAGGTGCCTGCTGCCTGCAGCGGGACTCTGCAGAGCAGAGGGTTCATAGGTGGGAGGGTGAAAATTATTCTGGACATTCATATTTTTTCATTTTTCATTTATTGATTATTATACAGGAAAGGGGTAAATAAAAGATTGAAATGTGCCAAATGTACAGATGTTGATATGCCTATGGAAATTCAAATCCTTGAACCCTTCTCAGTAGTGCTTACCGGTTTATAGAGGGTTCCCTGCCCAGCAGTGGGGAAAGAGATGTGGAAGCATGAAAGGAAGAGGAAAGCAAAATAAAGGCTGCAATAAATATTAAATTGTTAATATCTAATTCCCCTGAACAAAGATTAAATGTTTAATGTATAAAGACAGGGGGAATAAGAAAAAGGAGAAGGGATAAAAAATAAAATGAAAAGAGTATTTATTATGCTGCTCGTGCGGGTAATTTCTCCCCATTGCTGCTCTGGTTTCTGCTGTCCACCTTTCTTTTTGGGGGAATCTGTTGTTCTCTACCTCAGCCATGTGGTCAGTTTGCTGTTCTGCTCAGCTCTTAATGTGATTGGTTGTTTGAAAGATATATAACAGAATAGGTAGGCTGATAAAACAGGAAAACAGGTAACAGCATAATCTCAGAATTTCCTTTTCAAACAGTCAGGTTCGGTGAGACAGTCAAAAGCCTCTCATACAGCAAGCACTCTGCTGCTTTTATCTATCAGTGGACTGTCATGTGATGCAATGACAATTTGAGGCATGAGTATCTGTACGTGATTATTATCTAAAATATGCTTACTATCTCCAAAATGTGACAGGAAACAAGAAATCCAGCCAGGAAAATGATAGAAAATCATTCCATTACTCAACAGCTGCTGCTGAGAAACAGGAAAACACTTACCAGGCATGGGTTGGCATGTGCGCAAATACATACACTGTATACCCCCTGATATTAAGCATGCTTATTTACAATAAACAAATAAAAGTAGAACCAATGCATGTGAAATTTCATTTCTGCATAAAAAATTAATGCACCCCTGTCTTTCTACTGAAAATACACCATTTACAAAGACTATGCTGCCTTTAGAGGAATAAATACAGTCACTGATTTAAAAAAAAATGCATGCATTGTATACATACATATTACTTTAACCCATTATGGACAGTAACAAATAAATGATTAACAAACATTTATCGCAGTATATAAAAATGGCACATTACAAAGCATATACTGCAGAAGCAACTGGTATCATTGGCAGCAGCTATAGCTAGCCAGATAGCTTGCTAGCCAGTTCTGCAAGCTATATCTAACAGCTAACAAACCATCACTGACAGTGCTTACTTAGCCAAGCAGCTATCACTGTGTAGCAGATTTATGGCAAGGCTAATATTTATTTCAATTGCCTATTGTATCCAAGGTGCATTTAAGGAGACAACTATATCGGGAAACCGTTGGAACAGCATTACTGAATGTAAAGATGCTGTATTTTTAATTCAATGTGGGTTACACACCACATACACACAGTTATCACCCCATAGATAAGCAATGCCTGGAATCCCAACTTTAAATATCCAATTCGTTACATAATGTGCCAAACCGAATGGATGACCCTTTCCAGGCTGAAAAGTACATACCTCTAAGCTTTAGTGTTGAACAAGGTGCTGAACCCAAATTTGGATGTCTGATAGTGAATATGTAATGTACCTTAACATAGCTGTTAGTCTCTTTCAAACTGAAAGATCACTAAAGTGGAGATTTTACAGTCTGGGTGACACAGACTGCACAGTACAAACTCGTCTCCAGCCCATCTGGGGTCCTGTCCTTATGGGTCAAGTTACGTCATTCATAGCCTGTGAAGACTCCCCCTTCCCTTGTGCAATTAGGAAGTAGTAAAATGGGGAAACAGAAAAAAGGAAGGGTTAGGCTGTGAAGGGGTGTCCTGGAGCCTTTGTCACAGGAAGTGGAACCAATCAACAGCCTTTGTATTCTTTTAAGCCTCAGACAAGAGAGTGGGGCCTGCAGCTCAGACCCACAAATGGCTGTAAAGCTTCTCCAACACCAAAGAGCAGACCTGTGAAGAGCGTGTCTGCATGCCTCTCATAGCAGAGGCAACCTCATCTGTTTTAACGAGACGTGTGGTATGTGGGAGGAGATTTTTTTCATTGCCGCTCTGTGTCTGGTGAGGAAATGCTCTGCCACAGGTATGCAGAAAAGCATAAAAAAAACACCGCAGGCCTGCTGCTGGAGGGAGACTGCTGTCGATTCAGTTGGATCGTTAACCCTTTTCTGGATTTCTACTCCCTGTTTTCATTTTAGTCTTGCGTGTGCTACGTTCCGTGTATGTTGCAGAGCATCATGTTTTAGCATTTTAGCTTTAAAAGGTGCTAAAAAGGATAACAGTTTAAATCTGACCTGATATGTACCTATATGCAGCCACATAGAACACCCCAAAACCCAGGTGCATTAGATTTAAACAAACCTGACTTTTAAAACTGATTGAAAAGTGAATTTGAAGATTAGGCCCCATCCCTTGGTTTATTGTACTATTCTCTAATAATACTTTGTGTAGAGGGGCACAAAATGCTAGCAATTGCTAGAAAATTGCTTTAGAGGTTTTGAAGTAGGCTTTCCACTCTTTCCAAAACATGAAGATTAAAAAGAGTGAACTTTCCTTTCAAAGGAAAACCACCAGTCTGCATCAGTAAGCTCTTTCTTCAGTCTGTTGTAAATTCAATAAGTTTTGTAAAGCCGGGAGGTGCACGAGAAACGGTTTCTGATTGGCTGAGGCTACCCTAGCAACAGGCTTCCCATGTGGCTTTAAAAAGCAACAAAAACAACGTTTCCCAGAAGTGAGCTGACGCAGTTTTGAGGGGGAGGGGCTGCCGCGTTAAAAATCGAAAGGTCTGGCTCAGTATCCAGGCCATTCATTGCCCTGTGAATGGAAACCAGAGTCGATAAATGGGCTTTAAGTTGTATTCAGATAGAAAGGAATGCGTATACATGTGCAAGCTTAGTGAGAACTTGAAGAGAATTCATGATGTGCTATGTGGAGTTATGTTTACAGTTGGCTAAAAGTGCAAGCTGTGATTTTAAAAAGTCTTATGAAAAGCATGTGATCTTGAATGTAGCTAGCTCTGGATGTAAGCACAAGCAGGATCAGTGTTTATGATCCTACTACTACTATTATTATTGCTGCTACTTCTACTACTACTACTACTAAAATTCACATGCAGGCCATTTGTGTCTGTCTTTCATACTACAAATCCCACAGTGCACCAGGAAACAGACACCAATAGAGGCTCCTCCCTGATGTCATCTGAAACAACTCCTGAACACACCTGAACAAGTTGCAGGGTTCCAAGAGCAGTACAGTAAGGGAACGGTAATGTAGTTAAATCCAGAGAGAGACGCAAGATGAATCTAAGATGATTAATGTGGAGTTGGGGACTAACCACAAAACCAATTTTAAACAACCTTTTCCTTGTGGTATAAAAACTATCTCTGTAAGTGTTGATTCTTACTTTAGTACAGGTGAGGAACATATACATGTATCAAATAATGGTTGAATTTTACTTGAATAAGAGCAGAGGAGACATGAGAAGAGGGACAAAGGGGAATGGTTTTATCAGCCGTATTTTTATATGGCTCACTTACTCTGATTATATCAGCAAAGATGTTTTCTCTGTACATACTGGCCCTCCTCCAACGCTTGCTTACACCAGATTAAACAGAAAGGCCTATTCACTATGGATGACATGGCACTAGTATTTACAGCACACAACACATTTGATTATTGGGTGCTTGGTGGCCCATGTACAACCATTGTGGATATGGCCCACTGTATAATAGCCAGTGTGGTTATGTACCCCGAGATGGCTGACCATATCAAAACTGAAACTGGCAATCATTGTTTTGTTGTTATTTTTTGATTCGCTCTACACCTGTAATGGCAGATTAAACATTTATAAGACATAGCCATTGGAAGATAAGAGTTTTTTTATTGATTTAGCTCTGGAGACCAATAAAACAAAACAACTTAACACAAAACAAATCACCCATGTTATGATCTAGAGTCCATGTTTGTTACTTGTCCCCCTCCCACCCCTTTTCTAATTAAACAACCAACCAACCGATTGATAAATCAATAACTCAGCCGGTCATCAATTGTATTCTGATGTTTATCATGAACTGACAGTGTTTGATAACACTGAGAAACTGATAAAGTTCAGCTCAGTCCAGTCCACACACATAGCCTTCTCCTATGCAGTGCTGCTGCAAGAGTCCTAAAATAGCTTTGTTAAAAACACCGTGAAACACAGGGAACATTAAACTGCCTGCTGGTCTGTCTCTGAGACCTGTGCGGCTCTGAAATTTATCCCTGCTTCCCTTCATCCATTATTCAGACTGAAAAAAGGAACCTGTCCAAATGGTACCACTTGTAATGTAATGGTACACATCAGAAGGTTGGCACTCTCCAGCACCATGAAGCACTGTTGATCGGAAGAAGCTGCAAGCTGTGAGATTAAAATACCCTTTCTGATATCACACCTCTTTCTGTATAGTAACTGAATGCCCACACGAGAGCTTGCTGGCATCGTCAGCTGACCTTTAGAGTTTAAAGTTCCTCTCAAAGTACAAACAGAACATTTAATCCGAACCCACAAAGTCTGATTACGCTGCTATGTATGTATCATGGAACACTAGCGTCATTGTGTTTCAACTCGTCTTTATAACCCACGTTTCCAGGGGCACAGGGTTGCTAAGGGACATGGTAACAGAATAAATTGAACTAATAATGGCCAGTCATTGCCCATGCCACCATGGAAACAGATATAAAGGTTAGCAGTGTGTCAGAGCACAGTTCACGTGAGGGCATTACAGTAGGTTCACTGAAACTCAACCACACTAGTAAATGCTTGACTATTCAAAAGGACCACTTTCAAAACCTATATTTAGGATTCAGACTATGAATGCTGATAGTCACTTTTTACACACCCATACTTATGAAAGAGCACCAACATATCTCACAAATGCTTATACCATGTTCATGAATGCATTTTTCTGCATGCATTGCAGAACCAACATACCATACAAGCTGGGTCCTGGGAGCCACAACCTGTATGCTAGGTTTTATTCCAGCTGAATTGTCTCTTAATTAGGTTTGATTGAGCAGTCACCTGAACACCAAGGATACAACAAGGATACAAGTAAAGGTGCTTGACTAGGTTTTTTTTTCATTCTTTTTAGTTTGATCAAAGTGGGCCAGAACAATCAGTTGAAATACCAGTTCACATTAACTGAGACAGCTGCGTCAGACTTGTTCGAGGGACAGATATTAACGCTGAATGAACAGCATCAATTATTAATAGAAAACTTAGATGGAATAAATACAGCATACATGGTGTGACCCCAACACCATAACTGGGAAACACTCTTCTACAGGAAATTTTCAAAACAGTATATTCTATAATATGAGTGCATACATTTTAAAACATGAATGCTGCACCGAACAAAATATTTTCACATATGGAATACATTTTCATATGCATCTAAGATGTAGTTTATATTGTCATTTAATATGTTTTACTTTATATTATAGGGGAGGTAACTTGATAAACAAATACATAATATAATTTTCTCATAAAAAATGTGAGATTCAAGTTTGTGTTCCATATGACCTATGCTGTGAAAATCACTCCTGCCCCTGTAACATAATGAATTTGGGTTGAGTGTTATCCACGTGGGCTGAACTTCTCTATTTACACAGAGCTCACTCAGAGGACTTGTGGCTTAAATATAAATGAGAAGCTTATTTTGTCTTCAAAGAATGATTCACAAACTATTTGTTTGTCAGTTCTCGAAAGGCTGTTCTGTGTCACAATGCCCCATGTGTAATGCCCCATCAGTTGGACATTTATTTCAGCCAGGAAATCTCTGAAAAGTTGCCAGACTCTGGACTATGGCAGCTCTCCAGTACTTAATTTTCCTACCTTCCCTGAGGTCACAGGGCCTGTATATTCAATTGTTCCCAATGAGAACAAAATGTCCCAGCCAAAATTGGGCGGAACCACTAGGCATTCCTGCTAAGAATATCCTACAGGAAATAACTACATTCCTTCAGGGTCCGACTGGGATTTCCTGTGATGTGTCATGTAGAGGAGTCATTGTGCCAAAAAAAATTGAAAACAAACGTTACCCTTCATTTTTTACTTAAATGTACGCTTTTTGTGAATTTTCTGTAAGTGTATTAACAACAAGTACTGTAGGTATCTGTTTTCCCACCATCAGCATCACTCAAAAGATATGATGTTATTTATCTTTTGCTTAATTGAATTTGGACCACACATAAGCACATCCTGTACAAGCAAATCACAAACTTGAATAGGTTTGCTGCTGTCCAGGGTCACTCACATTTAACATATTATCCATTTATGGATATCTGGAAAATTGTCAAAACAAGTTACATGCTTTGTTTGTGCTTGTGAGAACAGCAGAGATCATCCCTAGCACTCAAACATGCAACCCTCTGGTTAACAAATATGGTTATATTACAACCATTTTACAAAGCTGCCCCATGCCTTCTAATTATATTCTTCATGTAAGCAGTGCGTACTTCTCTGCCCTTGATCTCAGTGTTTTTGTGTGGCTTTCAGTGAATCAAACCATCCATTATTTTTATAGAAATCAGAAGTTTTACCTTGTACTTATGTCATATTTCTAGCACTGCTCATAAGCCCACCAAACAATTACACTTTCATTATTATTTGCCCTGTGAAAATGCATCTCAAAGGCTCCCAGTTTTAAAATTCTGCAAACCCTGACAAGAGTCCTGCTTACTTAGTTGGAGTTAATACTGCATGCAGAAGATCTACATCACTGAGCACATGTTCCATATGAAACAGTGATTTCTGTAGATCTTTATATCACTGGTTAAATCAAATACTCAGTAGATAGTGTGATCACAGCTTTCACTCTTATCCTCACAGGGGGAATTTAACTGTTCAGAATGTAACCATTATTTGCATGATACTGTATACTGTCTTCACAAGTAGTTACCATTTGTTCACAGTCCTGAGGTGCTACCATTCTGCAGGTTTTCATCCTGCAGAAATATTAAATCTGAGCAATTTAGTCATATGACCCACTGTAATATTCTGACTAAATTTAAGATGCATTAACATAATTAATGGTTCTGATGGCATACAAACCAGCAGAATTCTTGCTGCTCCAGCAGTCAGAGTGCATACCCCTAATCTAAACCAGGGCTGGAGACTACCGCTGTAAACCAATGTGTTCATTACCCTCTCATTGCACTAAATGGTGGAATCCAAGCAGGGGCTCCAAGAAAACAGTGTATGCCAACTAAAGTACCCACACAAAGTCTTGGTATTCACTGAAGCGTTTGTGAAGGAGCAAACATTTTCATGTTCAGCACAATAAAATAATCACTTCCTTGGAACTGTAGCAGTGTTTGGGTCCTATTTCTTGACTGATGACTGCTTATGTTGTTAGAGTGACTAATTCTGGTGTACACGTCAATATTGTTACCCTTCATTAGAACTAAGGGGCCTAGCCCAAACCCTGAAAAACAGCCCGAGACCATTATCCCTCCTCTACCAAACTTTATAGTAGGCACTGTGCATTCCGGTAGGTAGTGCTCTCCCAGCATCTGCCAAACCCAGATTCATCCATCAGACTGCCAGATAGTGAAGCGTGATTCATGACTCCAGAGAACGCGTTTCCACTGCTCCAGAGTCCAGTGGCAGTGTGCTTTGCACCACTCCAGCTGCCGCTTGGCATTGCGCATAGTGATGTTAGGCTTGTGTGCAGCTGCTCAGCCATGGAAACCCATTTCATGAAGCTCCTGATGCACAATTGTCTAAAATGTCTTTGTATGCTGTAGCATTAATGTTACCCTTCACAGAAACTGTGCTGATGTTGCAGCCAGAGACAGTTTGGAACTCTGTAGTGAGTGATTCAACAGAGGATAGGCGGTTTTTACGTGCTACACGCTTCAGCACTTGGTGGCCCCGCTCTGTAAGCTTACATGGTCTACCACTTAGTGGCTGAGCTGTTGTTGCTCCTAGACGCTTCCACTTGACAATAATAGCACTTACAGTTGACCGGGGCAGATCTAGCAGGGCAGAAATTTCGCTAACTGACTTGTGGCAAAGATGGTATCCTATGACAGTGCCACGTTTTATGTCACTGGGCTCTCCAGCACAACCTATTCTACTCCCAAGGTTTGTCTATGGAGATTGCATGGCTATGTGCTTGATTTTATGCACCTGTTAACAACTGGTGTGGCTGAAACACCTGAACTTAATAATGAGGAGGGGTGTCCACATACTTTGGGCTACATTGTGTATATCCCACAGACGTTCCATGACCCATGCCTGATGCTGTTCTCTTTCGCCTGCCTGTCGGGTGATGTTCCTGTACGAACCACAATGGACCTGCGTATCTCAGACAGCAGGGCCTGAGTGACGTCATCAATCAGCCTACTGCAGGTCTGGACATGTTTGGCAGAATACGTGCGGCTGTGAGTTTGTTTGGTCTGCCAAAACCATTAGGTCCATGGAGATCAAAAGGTCAGCGTCTGTCATTTTGCACTCCTTGTGCTATATCAGAGATAAAACTAGAGGAGCCAGCCCTGCGGTGACTAGAGGCACACGTAGTTAAGTGGTTAAAAGGCTCTGGTTTCAAACGGTCTGGCTCCTGATGCCTCCACTGTGTACAAACGTAATGGGGATAGGGTGGAATGTAGACACCATGCAATTAACCTCCGTGGCTTTTGGATGGATGTGGAGCCAAGACAATATGAAAATAGTACAGAAACAGACTTAGGTTTCTGAAAGCCTGTTTAGGGATGGATTGTTCAGAACACCTCAGTGATTGGATCACTGTTTTGGTGTAATCCACTTGTATATGCATTCAGACAATAAGAACGTGAACACAACGTTTGTTCACACACACACACAGGCGTTGCATACACAGAGCTTTGCTCAGAGGGCTACCATTATTGCATCATTTGTTCATGGAGCAATGCGGAGTGACAATAATGGAATACCTGGCACAGTTGTACAGTCAGGCTGTGATCAGCAGTGCTGTACACATTCCGTAACTACGGATGGTCTCAGTCACTGGTGGGAGGGTTAGTCATTAGCCTGTGGTGATTTCCACCTTTTTGCTAGTGGGAGTAAGTGGTGAGACATTGATGTATTGTTGTACTTTCAAATGTTGGTGTATTTTACGTACGTATCTAATTATTAGTCAGAGAGGGGGCCACTTGTGAATAGCTTTGTTTGTGTTTGTGGTGGGAGGAGGTCAAGATGGGTGGCAGACTCTGTAATGACTGGTTTGGTTAGTGGAGCCTGTTTCTCTTTGCAGGAGTTCTGGAATGAGGAGATTGTCTTAACTGAAGATAACTGCAGGGGAAAAGCCATTGCTGGCCCAAGCTTGCCAATTCAACCAAAGCAGCATTGATTGCAGGTCATTAGCAGAAAAAGTGAATGTTTTGGAGGGAGCTGACCACAGCTAAACTACAATTCAGAGATTATATGATAACAGAGTGTAAAGCACTTGGTCATTTTCATTTGTCCTTGATGGAACACATGTCTGTTTAAAATCTCTTCTTACAATAATAATACCATTTACCATAAGAACAACTTTATTGTCCACCTGAAGGCAGAAATTTGCCTTTGGCTCTAACATGTACAATGATCATAAATTAATTTCTTGATAAGGCTTGAAAATCTATATTGTTTTGTATTGATGTGATACCTGCAAGTATTTCTGGATTTTATCAAGAACAAAAATCCCAGGCAGTGAATTTTCACTTGAAAATCCCACGAGGTTGGCTGCTCTTAAAGTCAGACCTCAAGTAACGCCGGATGGCGTGGCTCAACACTTAACCAAACAAAAACAGGTGCTAAAAAATCCCCCTTTAACCGTCAGTGGGGGGTTTTCATCGATGACCAACAGCACAAAGAGGAAAACATTGAAAAAGGTTATAAAGAGCAGGTCCAACCACATCATTCTTATCTTCAGATAAGATAGTCCGAGTCATGCCATTCAGTTAGTGCTGTCTGGTGTTTTTGTTGCAGTTCGTCACCTGTGTTTACTGGAAGCGGTTTGGGGTTTGGCATGTGAAGAGGAAGGCAGGCAGCAGATGGATGATTTATAGTGTCCTTCAGTGGGATTCTGAAACCACCAGTTTCTTCAGCTTTCAGTTTGAAATATCCCTTTTCCACTGGCCTGCACTTTGGGACATGATTCTAGCCCCTCATGTTCTGCGGTTAGTACTGATGTTAATGTTTCACATGGTTCACATGGTCCATTAACACAGATTATAGTATGATCTGCCAAATGTTTCGCCAAAGAACAAGCAACAAATATTTTCCACATGTGTATGTTAGATCTAATGCCTATCCCCTCTGTTTTCATTGGGTCTCCATGGCTGTATTTTTTACAAAATTGGACAAAAAGATAAAAGTACAGTGAGGCTGTATTAAAAAAACACAAACATTTTAATTATATTTGTCTACATACTCTGATTTTTCTGCACACAGGAATAAGGAAGCAGTGAATTCCATATCAAACGTGATATTTTTGATGTTATTTTTAAAATATGTTGACATACAATACTTTGTCATAAATCATAAGGAATGTGATATGGTAGAGGCTCAATAACACCTTTTTGCATGACATTTGACAATCTCAGAGCTGAAAATATAACTGTAAGAGAGAACAACCTTCTCATAACAAAGCTCTACGTATCATACTCAGGTTTTCTTTTTCCTTTTTGTTTACCTCTTCCAGTAAGGAAAGGCTATCAAAGAGGGCACAGCCCTAAATACCATTTAAAAGTGCACTGTTTACAGAAATTATGTAGCTTTCCCTAGTAGTTAGTTCCCACAAAAGGACATGGGAAATAGTTTCAATGCAAAATAAGGGGACCGTATCAAAACATGCAGATCGTGGGAAATTTAGACCTATACTCAGAACTGCTGATAAAAGCACTAAAGTGAAAATGCACACTTGCTAAGCCTGGAATATTTACAGCTTGGGAACCAGTTTATCAGTTTTGTGATCTAGTTGTAAACTGTACGTGGCAGTTTTTCTGCCTAATTTGACTTCCGCATGCCCATGTTTGGAGAGCAACCACTGCCTGTCATTCATTCACCTGTATCTGTTGGGATAATTATGCGTTTAACATTAACCCTACAGCTGCAGGCATATAGGATAGGTTTACAGCAGGGTGAAAGTCGTTTTAAACCTCATAAAAGATGGGCCATCACCTTAACAACTATGACAAATGGAGTGCAATAAAATACCTTTCATCTCTCATTTTTATATATTGTAAAAACTTTACCTTGGGAGACAAACAATGTCGGCAAGAACTCAGACATATTTGTGCTTCCTTCTGCTTCTATTTAAAGTATTGGCATTGTAGGACACAAACAGAATATGAACACATGTGACTGAACCAGTAATCAATGAAATCAGTGAAATGTCATTTACATGAAAGGATCCAATGAAATAAATGAATAATGTCTTCAGTTATATACAGCTAATTCAGAATTATCTGTGAATTTCCTGCTCTGCTACCTATGAGTAATTATTCACGTATACTTTTGTCACAAGTTATAGTTATAGTCTGCTGGCGACCAAATGCCCCTCCAGTCAATCAATCAAATTACTTCTGGCATTTTAAACCTCGGGGTGGTTCTCCAGAACTTAAACTAAAACAGTGCATTGTCTTGATGTGATGGCAGATGACAGGTCACGATCGGTCCCTTTGTGTTCAGCGTCTCTTGGATCTCTTGGTCTCTACACTGAAGCGTGAAAGGCACAGAGGGTGGTTCTATGAAAAAAGACAAAAGCTCAGGGATGGTGTCAGACTTTGATAAACTACTTGATCTTAAACTACAGCAGTGTGTTCTGAAACCAAAGAACTGGGATTTGAACTTCAAATTCAAATTCAAAAAGCAAAAGGGAACTTTGCCTTTGGCTTATATTGTGGTCAAGTGTTCACATATAACGATAAATAATGTCTGTGATCATCATTAGTAATTTCTCCTTGTTTCAGATAGACACTGTAGGTGGAATGACATTCAATGTTCAACTGGCAGACTGTATTAACAGGCACACTGCAACATCTACACAGGGCTTGTTTCCATTTAATGGAAGTCCACGGGCATGACGCTAACTGATATCATTCTTTTAAAACAGATCAAATGAAATATATGAATAATAGCACATCTTAGAGAATCATTAGATGGAGCATGGCCTGACATGAAAGCGTAACTAAAGGTCTTCCA
Organism: Megalops cyprinoides; assembly: GCF_013368585.1. Lineage (NCBI taxonomy): Eukaryota > Metazoa > Chordata > Actinopteri > Elopiformes > Megalopidae > Megalops > Megalops cyprinoides. Next base: position 13,271,375 of record NC_050603.1, read on the forward strand.
TGACCTGTGTCTGGGTTTTTTTTCCTCATGAAGGTACAGTCTGTGTGCATTCTGGGAAGAATTGCCACGCAACAGGTTTTTTGTTTCACGTGTGACACAAGGCGGAAACAACAAGGAAACTGACACTCATTTATCACTGGAAACAGGAATTAGGCAGGCCATTGTTAATTATACAGCATCACTGCCTCACACAGAGGCAGTTTGAATGTCACATGAGCGTAGGTAGGAAGCCAAAGTAGCATAAAATAGCAGGTACAACCCCCATGAGCCAGGAGGAGGAGAGAATAGTTAATGAACAACTTCTTTCGCTTTATGTTTTTTTTTATAGTCTTTTTTTTATGTATAAATTATATATGTTTATTACTGTTATTTGATAGGTAGCCTTGTCCAAAGAGAGTTACAGTGCATTTAAAAACACAGCACAGAATTCAAAACAGCAAAGAACCATGTATAGTAAAGCCTGCAGCATGTAATCATTGAAAAGGCAGCACAGAACTGTATTATCAATTTATATGCAAATCATTAAGTATGTCTTCAGAAATCCAGGCGATATTTACTTCACATCTATTCAACTAAAAAAAGAAAGAGAAATGAGTAGAACTCATTTGGCTTTTATGTAGATTTTATGTGGGTGAGTTATAAATGAAATGCAAATAGATTCTTATGAGGAAAAATAAGCATGTATGGCAGTCTTTCTAGCGAAAAAGGTGAGGCAACCTTCCAAAAAATATTATTCTCACATGATATTGGCTTGTTATGACACAAGGATGATTTGATTTTTCACACTGAGGGCAGCCTCCCACAGCTTGTCTCAAGTCACATGTGGACTGCTCCATTGAGATTACTTCTAATGTGCCCAGCAGGCCAGGAAAATAGGAAAAACCAAATAGATTGCATCCATATGGGGTGTACTGTTGCTGATACTGTCCACCTCACACCTCAGCACCAGCATCAGTCAGTCTCGACTGTCAGGTTGCAGTCAGCAGTGTGTTACTTCAATGGACACATCTGCAGATAGTGTGAATTGGACCTTCTCCACATAAGTCTTTGGTGGCTTGTCATTGGTAGGAAATATCTTCCTATGCAAAAGCTCCTGCAAGCATTGAGTCTGTTGTTATTGTTCTTGCAGGGCTTCTTGGCCTTGAGTGTCAAATTTCCCATAACCCTGGGTCTGCAAAGCTTCTTCAGGAGAACTTGCAAAAACAAAAACATTCTTTCTAATTGAATTACGTAACTGAGAACTGAGTTTTCCGTCAGTAATGTAACTGTAGTCTGTCTCTATTGCAAGTGATGTGGCCCTAGCTGTAGGTGATGCTGTTGAATACAAGGTGTCTGTCGGCCACCTGACTCTGACCATTGGTCTGAACCCTTCCTATAAAATTAGTCTTAGCTGCCCATTGGACACTGGTCCAGTTTCCATGCACATGATCCCCCAGTGTTCATCTGGCATGGGATGTGGAGATGAATAGCCATGTTTGTGAAGGACAGTGTGAATAGGCATGACTGAAGTGCTTCAGTTCTGGCAGGCCCAGTGGTGACTACACCAAGGTTTGTTTGTAACATTTGATTTATAAGGGCTGTGATTTATGGGATTGTGTGTCCATACCAGTGTCATGTACTGGACTAGTGAGAACCTGCTTATCAGGCTGAGGTGGCTTATCAGGTTCTTTGCAAATACTAATGCATTTATATTTATGCATTTATTAATTATGGCAGAGGTACGCAAGCAATGCTTCATATCCAAACTAAGCTGGGCAATCTTTTAACAGGCAAGACTTCACATGGTAACATTCAGAGCTGCATTGGTTATAATGGTATGGAACTTTTCTTTACCCTAGGGAGCACTGCCTGTTTTTGCTGTGGCAACCCTATCATTTTTGTGCACTCAGTGTAACTGGGAGGGTGACAGGGACAATAATACACAAGACTCAAAATACAAAAGGAGAACTCATACAAATTCTAATAACTATACTGGGACATTTCAAATCTTTTAGGTAGGTGACTTTTTATACTCAACACCCATCTAAGATGAGCATCTGAGCATCAAAGTTATCAGTCCCTTCTATGAACTTGGCACCACTGCCAAAGCACTTCAACAACTTGGCATTTACCTTACCATCATGGACACCACAAGGACAAGATTCCTTTCGCTCACTTACGTACTAGAGTCGTTGAGATGTGATGCCTCTCATTGCATTGTGTGCAAACATTGTTTTGGATATGCCCTCTACAAGAGTAAGATGTGTTTGCAAAGCAATCTTAAGTACAGTAGCTTGCCCTCAGTACAGTAGTGATCTGCTTGTTGCTTCTTGCCTGCTATGTGTGGTTCTGATAAAGAAATAATAACATGGCAATGTGGCAGGCAATAATGATAGGTGAAATCATAAATTGCTTGCAATCCATAGTGCTGTGGCCCATGCCTATCCTTGATCTTTTGCTCTTTGTTGACTTTAAAAAATGCTACACACCCTTGCAAGGTCATCAAAGGCTTTGCATGCCTGAACTTTGTTTATGGCACAAGTCCAAATTTTGGATCCTGGCTTGGGCATGATAAGCACAATCAAAATGGTTGTAAGGTGTGGGCTGCTTGACAAGTGGCAGGAGAGGAACAAACCCTGCAGAGAAGTGACAAGCAACCTCAGTGACTAAATGGTCATTTCTTTCTGTTTATTACTTAAAGACATGAATCATAACAATGAAAGCATACTCAGAACTGACAGATAAACAAATTAATAATTCATTTCTTGTCAGTTTCTTGAATTCAGAGTAGTATGCAGCAACATGCTTTGCACCAGTCAGATGTTGAATGCCAGTCATTCTTTCACTAGCAGGTAAAGGCATGTATGCCACAGCATGCTTGCAGAGTGTGGAATGGTCTGCTTGTTCACATGCATCAGAGCAGGCACAGATCTTTATATCAACTCCATGAATTGACAGTGGACACTTTGGATTGACATCATGCATCTTCTACAAAGAGTTTCAGATCCATCCTGCTGTAACTGATGACTGTGAATGAGTTGAGTATCATCTTTTATTACACAGACTAGACTACATGTCCCATCTGCATTTTCATTAAATCTTCATAAGGTCATAAACAGACAGCAGAAATGCAACTGAAACAGTGAAAAAAACCATAGAGAAGTGGACACAGACAGAAATACCTACATTGAGACACAAGGTGAAGCAGACACACAAGGTGGTGTAAGTGTAGATAAGGACAAACAACAGAGATAACACATTCTAACTGCTCAACAGCAAACAACAGTCCCAATATGACCAGTAACCCCATCAACAGAACAATCATGCAAAGGATGCTGGCAGTCTCTTTTCAAACACTATCGTACACTGGCACAGTGAACCTCCATGCCTAACACAACAGTGTTGTTATTTGTCCAGCTATTTGAGAAATTATTGAAATGGGTTGTGTTTGATGTTATGGGCATACAGACATTCTTCTGTGCTGGCAAGTTACATAGATGACTGATGGATCTACAGCTCATTTTGTAAAACATTCATCCCTGTATCATTTTCATCTTTCAAAGTGCAGGCTTGAATTGCACAAACATTAACGACTTTGAGATAAAAGCAAAATGAAATGAGCCTGAAACCCCCCCCCCCCCCCAAACTTTCTCCCGTGTCACATTTCAAGGTAAGGGGTTCAGGTCTCACAGAATCAGGCCAAATAAGTCATGGCTCATAATGGATTGAGCCCTTGGGTCCCTGCAGGGATGTGTCATCTTAGATTTAAATGCAAGTGCAGAATCTTCTCAGACTTCAAAGGATGCTGATGACACCGAGCTCTTGGTTAGTCCATGGGCGCTGTGACCAGCCTGGAGTGGGATTTGGAGGACTTGAGACTCACAGTGCCTGCATTACCCAGAGTGCTGGAAAACAAAGCGTGACCAGGGAGACAGCAGAGGTGCGATGGCAGTGCACTGTGACCTGACTGTCTAAGTGGGCCCTTCTGCCTTTGTGCTGCAAGTATACCACTCATTAAATGAGCATTGTTTTCAATCCTTTTAATCGCATATTATGGAGTGATCAAACAGAGCTTGCCTGCCAGACTAAGTGCTCTTGCGCATCTGAGGCCTTTTTGATCCTGCTTTTCTAAAGCACTTTGCTTTCAAAAAGATTAATCCAAACAAGAGCTTCAATTAACGTTTCCCACAGCATTACCATGGTATTTAACATGTAATAATAATCTTAATATTAATATTCATATATATGCATGGTCAAGACTCATTGCACAAGAAATAGCAAATCCAAATAACAGAATTGTGCAGTTCTTCATTACTTTATTATTTGATTAGTTTGATACTTTAGAACTCTCATGAGGCAGCATTGTGGCACAGTAGTTGGGTTAAGGGAGCTGGTGCCATAGGTTTGTGGATTTTGATCCTGGGTGGCATATTGTGGGCTATGCAAGCTTACCTAGATAAAGCCAATAAATCACAAGGATTCTAAGCTCAACATTTTATGTCCTACAAAGTTTAAGCATGCAAAAGCTTAACCACCACTGCCACTTCATGCAACCACTAGACCAAAACTTCCCTCTCTGCCTCCTCTGAGGACAGACAGTGTGCTTCTCAACTCTCCTTTACAGATACGAAATTGACCGTTGTCGTTGTAAAAGGTTGTGGCTGTTAAGATACCAAGATAATGAGGGCTGAATGATCCATGGAGACAATAAAAGTGAGCAAGTAACCTGAGTAAACAGTGAGGAGTAAGAACAGGGTTCAATCAGCTTAACATAACTAATAAATGGCAGCAGTTGAAGCCTTGTTTTTTGTTTGTTTTTGTTTTTTTTTTCTCTAAGGCTTAGGAAAGTCCTTCGCTGGCTATTAGCTCCAGTCTGAAGCTCCTGCGTGCCGCTGTCTGATCTCAGATCAGCCTATCAGTACCCAGAATGGAAACAACACCCACATTCCCTTTATTCTCAAGCAGATAAACACAGCTACACCCTCACAATATGCAGCACTGCAACACAGATGGTGGGCACAACCGTGGCTTACCTTCCTCTGAAAACAGAGCTGTACGACATATTAGGGCATATATGTGTATATATATATATATATATATATATGCTGATGTGTCTCATACAAGTATGCAAACGGCCAGATGGTCTTGGGTGAGGGCTGCATGCATGCAGCAGTTAGTTGGTTGAGTGCCAGGGCCACATCCAATTTATGTCTCAGTCCTGAAAGGTGTTTGATTAAATAAACTCATGTTTTGTTTTGTTTTTTTTTACTTTATGAATTTGTCAATTCAGGTTTAAAAATGTGCTCCCTATTTGGTGGTCCAGGTAGGTTTTCCCATTGAAAATGCATGAAGCATTTTCATGTATGCATGAAGCATACATGAAAGGGCCTGTAGTTGATGTAATTCTTACATATTGACTATAGTTTTTCACAGTGGTGTAATGATTAATGTTCACTTGACAGTTCCAGGGTCCAGGGTCTATTTGAAGTTTGTACATACATCTCTATGGAATTTCTCTGGCTACACTGGTTTCCTTCATGGTCCTGAGTCACACTGTCTAGGTCAGCATTTCTCAAACCTCTCCTGGAGGACCCCTTGTCCTGCATGTTTTAGATCTCTCCCTGCTCCAACACAGCTGATTTAAATGATCAACTCATTATGAACTCCTGAAGCTGCTTAATAACAAACTGATCATTTGAATCAGCTGTGTTGGAGCAGGGAGAGATCTAAAACATGCAGGACAAGGGGTCCTCCAGGAGAGGTTTGAGAAACGCTGGTCTAGGTTACTTACAGTCTATAAATTGTCTCCAAGGTGTGTCTGTATGTCTATATGTGTGTGTGTGTATGTATGTATGTGTGTGTGTCTGTCTGCTCTGTGATAGACTGGCATCTTGTCTTGAACTCTGACTCAAGGTGACCCTCTAAAGGACATTGCAATCACTGAGAATTTATGGGTATGTATCTTTAAAGCCATTCCCAAACCAAAGCTTGTGACTCAGTTTGAGTATTTTGATTATTCACTTATAATAGAAAGACAGCAGTGACTGTAGCATTTTATGTGCCATTCCAGAATTGCATAGCATAAGTGGACCTGACTCCTTAATGTGTTTCTACCCTGGCAGGATACACAAGAAATCGTCAAGTGATGCAGCACAATTCAAACTCAGATGATTGCATAACTGTGAGAAAGGGTGGCATGGAATGCACCTTTTTTTCAGACAAATTATTATATTTCCGTTTGTTGTTCTCTGTCTCAGGTTTTTTTGGCCTACAAGTAGAGGCCTGCGAGCGCCTGGGGATTTACGCTTTAGTTCTCATTTTCGGTTACTTTGAAACACGCCTTGTTGATGCTGCATTTTCTTTCACTGTGATTGCAGACCTGCTCTTTAGCATGAGATGAGTCTGGGTTTTAACGTAAAGTTCACTCTGATATAAGCTCTCAAAATTGCTCAGTTGGTATTCAACAGAAAATCACAGTCAGCTAACATGGGTTCTGGGCTAGTTGGAATGAATAGAGTAGATGTAAAATGCTTTTGACAACCTGTATGAACTTCCTCTCTTCCTGTGTCAGCACTGTGCAGGTCTGAAACAAGGCTGTTTACCATGTTGGCATGATTTGGCTGAAACTGGCAGATTTGGAAAAAAGAAACAGTTTAAAAATTTAATCAAAAGAGTAATATGATCACTGTAACACAAACTGAAAGAGAAGTGTTAAATTAATTTTTGAAAACTGGTCTTGTAACCAGTGGGATTTATGGTTCAAGCAATATTTAGTACTTAGCAGTACACAGCAAACAATGTGAGTTACCATGAGTAATGCCATTTGTAAGAAAATAATAACAGAAATAATTTGCTTTCTTGAGTGAATATATGTGAAAAACTGTATTCCTTTACTCCTTATAGAAATATGCTTATGGATGTTGTATTTGTGGGGCTGTAGGGTAGCCCATTTGGGTTCTTGAAGGTTCTGTGGATACACTTCAATCAACAGCTCATCAACACCTGAAAAATTGATTGGCGTTTCAACATATAGGTAAGGTATGGGTCTATCTTATGTGGGTATCACACAAGTTCACTTGGCAATCATTATTATGTCTGACAATCAATATGATAATTCTTCTGTCTATCATCCATATTGTATGTCTGTGTTTATAAGTCTCTCTCTAATTCACCTCTGTATCTGTTGTGCTCCTAGGGTGTCTGTTTTTACATCCAGTAATAGTAGCAGACAGGGAGGTTCTGAATTGTGGGGAGGCAGGTACTTCCAGAGATAAATAGTTCATGTTCAGTTACCATTAACTTAAAGTGAGCAGTTGGACCGCATTACCTGTGCTTTCCAAATGCCAATGGTACAATCATTAACGCGAAAGAAAACACCCCCGATATTTGCTGCTTGTTTCTGTAAATTACATTTTTGCTTCCCTGTTTTCATCAAGTTTCTTCGGGCCAGTAGGCGGGAGCACAGGGGTGGAATGTTGATGTAATGTGAGCCCTTATCCTGGCTTTCCCACGCATTTGGCAGAAAAGCGCGGCAATCAGCTTTAGCTGACAGAATTATGGGAAAATAGCTGGTATGACCTGACACAGAGAGCCAGTTGGTCTAAAAATCTAGGTATAAACCCCTGCTAAAGTCAATCAGCTGGCCCAGACAGTGGTGGGGAAAAAATAAAGTAACACAGATTAAGTCAAAAGTTGGTTCATGCAGTTCCAGATCGTAGATCTGCTGTACTCCCTCATTCCCCAGGGTTAGGAGTCAGAACAGTGTACAGCTCTGTTCAAAACAGTTCAACATGCTTGGCTGAAAACAGTGATTTAACTACTCACACATAGCAGGCACAGCAAAAGTGGTCTCCATTATTGAAGTGGACATGCACATAAAATTAATTCGGATACAGCATGATGAATAGGCAAACCCAAAGGACGAGGCAGCATGACATTCCATACCCATATCTGAAATGCTTTCTCACCTGTGCTCTGAAACCGCCTTCATCTTTCTCTAAAGAACAATGGCGCGGTGTTCCCACTGATTTTCGTGCAGAATTCCCGCTGGTGGTGAATGTTCTCCTTGTCAACCAGGTGCTTTTTCTGCTTCTAACCAGACCGCTGAATATGAAATTTACAAAGAAAAAGGGACACTACAGCAAAATGAATTATCTGCTGCTGACTAACTTTTGGAAAATGAATAGATAAATAATTTATCATTTAAGTCATTTATTTAAAAAAAAGAAAAGTAGCACAAAAATAACAACTCTTTGGTAAACCCTGTAACATATGATACATGTAACCCCTGGTATATAACATGGGTAAGTACTTGTGTCCATAATTTCATCTATACATGCATGTGTATGTCTGTTACACCCCTATTCTAATGATGCACAACATTTCACAACAATATAAATAAAAAATAATAATTTAAATAACTTTAATTTCAGTTATTCACCAAATTGGAAAACGGTCGGTTATTAGCTTGGTTTTTAACAGAGAGCCTAATGAGTTTGAGCCTGAATAAGTCTTTGACTCATAATACAACACAACATATAGGAAAAAAAAGAGATTTTTTTAATGTCAGTGAAAAAATGCCCCCAGAATTCCCTGAAAGGTATAGTGATAGGGATGAGGGTAGGGATTCCCCATGGTGCCAAAAACTGGAATGTACCAGACTTGCCAAGTAGTAGATTGTTTTGAAAATTGTCTTTGCGCTCTCAGAGCCAATAGTTTTGGCGGTAAAAAAGTAACAACCTTGAGGTGCCATATTTTGAAGTATTATATTTAATGCATGCAATATATGTTGAATGTATAATGTATTAATCATGAAGTTAAAATAATATATTCTAAATTAAATTAAGCATTGTATGTTCACACCTTCTATAACTTTTTATTAAGGATTATCTACTGCCATGGATATGAATGTGGTAGAAATGTGAGTTTTAATGTTTAACCTGTAAGACAATGTTTAGGGTAATTTGGTCTCATGATTCTCAAATGATTACCCAGAGTAACTCATCCTTTTAACTGGTATGGTTTTTCTTTTCTCATTCAACCACTGCAGACACAAAACCACTTATTATCATAATTACCACTTGTATCATCATTATGGTTGTGATAACTATGATTATTAATGTTGTTATTGTTCCATATTTTGCATCCATATGCACTTACTCAGTGTGATATACAGTTTTCATAGCAATAGAACAAGAGAGTAAGTTTAGAGAGCTGCAATGCTCCTGTGAGAAGCACAACATGTGAGGTTCATATACCATTATACAGCTGGACATTTGCTAAAACTTCATGTCTGAAACTCATTTATAAGGGATGCCCGTACTCTATACATGGAGTATAGAGTCCTCACTAGAAATCTCTGTGGTTGGTGCAATTCTGTGCTCTGTCTCTATTGCTCCAGTGAGAAAGAGGGGAGGGAGAGAGAGAGAGGGTCTGCACAGCATGATGAAAGACAGCAGCAGTGAGAGCGAGGCTCCAATCTGGTAAAATATAGATGAGCATGTACCCTCTCCCAGCTTGAGCTTACGTAACTCCCTGCAAAACGCATGTCATCGCTCCGAGGCGGAGTGCTGTTTGGGCATCAGCAGTTGTCGGGCAGAGAGTACTATATCCATGTGGGAAGTGTGCTCCTCATCGTCTTAAGCGACGGAGGCTGTGTTTAGACACCTCAGGAGGGTTTCGGGAGCTCAGACAACAGCCTAAGGATTCATGCCTTTGCACTTGGGGGTGTTTGAGTATTGCCCTAATGTGTTTGTCACATGATAGAACTAGGTCAGACGCTGTACCCTGGTGTATGTACTAAACATGCGAGGGTCAACATGCAATGTTCCAACAACTTCATACCGGGTGCCTCAGAGCTCACCTCAACCAACCATTGATATCAGTGGGTTAATTATTGGCTCAGGTGGATAAAATGGTACAGCTTTCTTGCTTTCCGCAGTGTCCTTCATACTTTTTCTTGTCCAAAGAAAATGATGAGGAGCAAATATTCTCCTAACATTTGATTGGTTGCTGTTGATGTATTGCTGACATCTGACCCAGACGCCCCAGATATTAGGTACCATTGTCCTCATGTTTTGTATGTTTCATTCAATATTTGTTATCATTTTAGCATATTGTTTTATACAAATCCGTGGCCCTTTTGTGTACCTCAGTACAAGCTGTCAGATGACTGTCTGTATGGGTGGGTGTGGTTGGATGTGTGTGTGTGTATGTGTATGTGCGTAGGTGTGGGCGTAGATGAGGGAGGGAGAACAGGGTGCGGGTGTTACGTACGAATCAGCTGCTGACTCAGCCAGAACGTTTGTGGCCTTGGGGAGATGTGCAGGGATGAGACACGGTGGTGGTGTGAATCTGTGGAGCTCTCCCATCTGCCAGGCAAATACGCCGGCAACATAACAACCTTCCCTCTCACCAGAATCTGTGAGCATTTGTACTGCTTTTTGTGCTAAGCAGATACCCAAATATTATCACTCTAAGTCTGGAAGCACAACTGATATACTTCCACAAACCGCCACAACGCATGTAAGTCCAACGTACTATATGTTTATCAACATTTCCCAGCTGTTGGTTTGGGTATGAATGGTTTGTGGGACACCAGCACTCTTCTGGGGCTGTTTTTAAACAGGGCTGCAGCTGCGAGTTTCAGATTATGTATGTGGAATTTCTCATGCAGCTGAGGTTGTGATAAGGAGCCACCTGTCAGCATGGACTTTTGACGCAACATCGGTCAGGCAGAGATGTGCATCTGCACATGCGTTGCAGTTATGTAACCTATTTTGACATATAACGGTCATGTTGAACACATGGTTCTGGATGTCCTATACATCCATTTGCCTGGGGCACAAACTCCAGCCTGTAAATAAGAGCCCTCTGTCTTTCCCTCTATCCCTGCTCCCTTGCATGTAATCTGTTGACCTTTGCCTTGTAATCTGTAGGATGTTATTCAACAAACCGCAAATTAAAGTATGCACAAACAAGTCTTCCTGTCGAACAGTGAAGTTTTCCTACACAATCCAGTCTACACTGGAAGATGATATTTTTAAGAAAGTTCACAGACTTTTAAGAGTAAACAGACTCTTTTGGCTAATACCAAAAGTATACTTTTCATAACTCTCTCTCTCTCTCTATCTCTAGTCCCCGAACAAAGCCATGGAAGCGAAAGCACCAGCTGTTTTCCTTAATTCTCTGTGTGTGCATGCGTGCGCGGACGTGCAACCGTGTGCTCTGTTTGTGTGTGCGTGTGTGATTGCATGCGCTCCAGAGCGAGACAGGATGTCAGCTGTTACGTAAGGGTGGAATGCAGAGCTGTGATTTCATGTCTCTGGCTGGGGCCCTTTGTGTCAGAACTGGGGCAGGAACGATCTGTACCAAAACACAGGGGCAGGATTCAGGCTGTGCAGAAACATGCCTTAACTTGCTAAGTGGATTACAGTCAAATGCAAAGTTCTGAAGTAATGAAGAACGTAAAGGCTGGTATATCCCCTTCGTCAAGCAGCATAACATTTAGGTCAGGTGTGGGCTGTTGTTATTAATGAGGGGACCTCCCCAAGTTGGCACTTTTCCCTGCTTACTGGAAATACCACTGAAAACCACCGCTGCTACTGCGTATATAATGGTTGCAGATGTACTTTTTTGAAGGCTCAACTGGCAAGTAGGTTAAACCAAAAAAAGCCAAGGGGACACCAGTGTAGCAAGAGAGCATTTGTTGTTCTGTAGTTGCTGGTTCTGTAATGTAAAATGTGCTAGGACAAAATCACATGGAAAACCTTTATTTGGGGTCTGACACTCATACAGGTCTACGATCACTTGCGAATGTAATGCCTTTTATTGACAGAAAAACAAGTCTGTCCTTACCTTCTCCTCTGTCTCAGCTTGGGGTCTTACATCATCGTCATGTATTCACACTAATTCCCCAGTCCACCTTCTCAGTATTTGGTTCCTTCATTGAGACTGGAGATGCAGTGCAGCGGGTTTAGTTAAATACACTTCTTATTCTTAGCATACCAAAACCTTATTATGGTATATTAAGTAGTAACTGCAAAACAAGAGTGTGTATCTAAGTTACTGTGTGTATGTAACTTTGCCCAGTCACCCTGGTCAAATATCTCTGCTGACATGGCAAATAGAAAGGGAATATTAATTCAGAACGATGCTAGGGGTACAGTGTAATAATGGATAATACAAAATCATGTTTATTAGGTATGCATTTTTGGTTTAATTTTCTGCTGAAAGATGGAACTGCTCATGGCACATGTAAGTACCTTATTTTAAACTTTCTGCCAAACATTGTATAATGTGGTTGTTCATCCTGTTCTCATTCATTAGGTGCAGAACAGGCATCTGTTCTTGAATGATGAGTGCTGGTACTGAATGCAAAACCTTACATTACATTATCGTCATTAAGGAGATCAATAGCAACTTAAAAAGGTCACAATATTGACATATCCATTTATACAATCAAATATTTTACTGAAGCAATTCTGGGTTCAGCAGCAATGCCCCAGCAAGGAACTGATCCAGCAACCTTTTGGTTACATGCCTTGCTTCTTACCACTGTGCTACACTGCTGCCAACATGGGTTGATACCTATAGTAAAAAAAAGTATATCAAAGAGGCAGTGTTAAAGTACAGCGCAGTGCAGCTGGAGTGTGTCTGTGTACTCCATCTCTCACTTTGTGTGTATAACTCTTTTGCAGACAGTGACCCAAGGCATTCCAGACAGGAAGCCCCACAGACAAGGAATGCAAATCGGGGGCTTTTGGGGAAGGATGTATCACGGTCGCATCATCCTTTCGTTTTTATGCCCATCCCTCGTCACTTTAGCTTCTGTGAAATCTGTCATCACTTTGCTTTCCTTCCCTGCCTCCTTTTGTCTTTTGTTTGCCCATTCTTGTATTCCTTTGTGTGCCGTTCCTCTCTCCTGCACTTTCCTTCTTTTGCACCCTCCCTGGGTTTCACTCTTTTTCAGTGCAAGGCTCTGCTAGTCTCCCTTTTCTGTCGTCACTTTTGTCATCTCGCCAGCTCTCCCTGCCTTTCATCAAGCTTCATTTCTCAGACTCATTCTCTCCTCTATCCTGCCTTGTTCAATTGCTTGTAATATTGCTTTGAAGTGGTTCTCTTTATTCGTTGACTTTTTTGTCTCTCTTGCTTGATGTTTTAACCCGTTGGTTGTGTTCCATTATTTCTTAATATAAGGATATTTGCCATACTGATATCCATGCCTTTCACATTTTTGTCTCCAGTTTTAATATCCTTCATTATTTATTCTGTTGGTTAAATATTAAATATGTAAATATAGTCTTTTTGTTGTGCTCTGATACCTACTTTTACTCACTCCTTTCTTCTCTCCTTCTATTGCCTTCTTTTCTCCACCATCCTCCCCTGTTTCTCTGACTTCCATCTTACCATCTAGTTTTTCCTCTCAGCTTTGCAGTTCTCTCTCTCTCTCTCTCTCTCTCTCTCTCTCTCACTTTCTGTCTGTATCTGTGTGGTGTGCGGTATCCATCACAGCTCCAGTGTGAATCGGTTGGCACTGGCATTGTTGGGCCCGAGCTGGCATCATTGTACATTCCAATCCCATGAAGTCAGTCCTGGAGCGGCATCACACCATTCTCCTTTCTTAATGGGGTCCTCAGTTTAGGAACCCCAAAATGTCATGTGACCAAAGACCAAAGAAAGCAAGCGAAAAGAGTTGAGAGAGAGCATAGAAAGAGACAGAGACAACTAACAAACTAACAAACTCGATAGACAGAGAGCAATAAGAAAGATGGGGGGCATAGATGGAGATGGATATATATATATTTCATTTTCTTTTTCTTCATCAACAGTCATGCATTTATCCTCACATGGAACTCCACTATAATGCTCTTGAAATTGCTGTAAAAATCTATATAATAGACCAGATAAGACTGTTTATGAAGTAGTGTTCAGCTACGGGCATACAGTATGTAGTGGATACTCCGGGGGAACCCATTATTGCCAGTGTATTAGGTCATTCCCCCCTGTGGCAGAACATTTGGATAGTGGGGTTCTTTCATCACAATCAGATCCAGATATTACTGAGTAGTCATGCTGCTCTGTTGTTTATTACACTTTTTTCTCAGCCATGGCAACATGTCCTGTATCTATGACATCAGAAACAAAAACATTGTACTGGGTTGTGAAGTTAGATTACGTCATCTGACTTTGCAGCCCAACCTAAGCCTCATGCAGATATTCCTGTAGCCACTAAGAACATCTTCCACTGGCCTGACAGTCTTTTCCCATGATATAACAAAGACATACACATCAGATATTGTCATTCGTTGTTATGGGTGGGGGTGGCTACAGTTTGGGTTTGGTGAATTTTATTAGGGAAGTTAAGTCATACATATTGAGTCATTTAGAAAGACGTGATTAATTAGTGACAAACCTGGCGTGAAGATGTGTCATTGTCTTTGATGTTGGTGTCTTGTTTGAGTTCATGATGTAATCTACTTGCTAAATTTACAAATCTAGAATCCAATCAAAAAGATTACTTGCAGAAGATTAAGATTTGTCACTGTAGAGAGAGCTGAATTCAATCCAATAAACACAGTAAGACAAGACAATCAGTGTGCATTATCTATCTATCTATCTATCTATCTATCTATCTATCTGTCTTTCTGTCTTTCTATCTGTCTACCTGTCTGTCTGTCTCTCTGTCTATTTGAGATCAGTTATGTCCCTTTAAGTTCTTTCTGTCATAGTCATTGTGACAGCCTTAGTGCATTAGTAAGATTAAGTTCAGGCCCTGGCAGCAGTTGAATGCAATTGTCTCTCCACAGTTTTTCAACAAAGTATGTGTGTGGGTTATGGGCAAAGAGAGGGGTGCAGACATCAAAGTGGTGCGAAATTTTATCCTCTGTCTAATGGACAAAGCACATCGCTCCCTTGTGAGAAGGCAAGCACGGCTGATCATGTGACCCGCCACAGGAATGTGAGATCCTTTGTTTAAACAACAACCAGAGAGATTGGCCGGGGAGCCAGGTGTTCCTCACCTGCTCCTACTCTCTTCTGTGTTCAGTGGACTCACTCACCCACGTATTCTTTCATTACATACACACAGTCTTTCATACAGGAGTGGTTCAGAACTGTGCTCTAAGGCTGCACAATAGCACCCCACCTGGGACTAGAACAATTCACCTCCCAGTCAGAAGTCCTCAACACACTACTTCACCACAAAACTGCATAGTCACTGGCCTACAACTGTATCTGCAAACTGAGTTTTTAAAGTAAAGACAGATCCTTAAAAGGGAAATCAGCTCCTGAATGTTCAGTATTCAACATATATTTCCCAGTAGTCAACGGGAGTCAATTTTTCCAGAGCTGAGAGTTAAATCTGTGGGGCTTTGGGCCTAATAGTGTTGTACATTCTCTTATGGCAGTTTTATGCCTCTGCCTGACATTCCAATCCACTATACAAACATGTGCAATGAGACATATTGGTCATTCCATTTTGGCCATATATAAGACTAATTATAATTACAATTATAGTGTGTCATGGTAATTAAAACATAGCAAAGTACATAGCCTTATACATAATAGCCTTACACATCAGTGTAACGTGTCAATATTACATGTGGTTTTAACACAGAGGAACCTGGTTCATAGCACAAGTTTAATGCGTATTTCTGACCTCATGTCTGTCAGTTTTGGTAAGTTCAGTTTTCCAGCAGCATTGAAAGCTGCACTGTGTGTGGTGTACTGTCATTGTTATTGCTAGGGAAATATGGAAAAGCCCATACTGTCATTAAAACAATTGCTGTTTCTGTTTTCTTCTGTGGCCCTGCCTATTGAAAAAATGCCTAATGACAAAAGGCCATTGTGGACAGTGAGCCAAAGTCTTTGAGCACTGTCGCTATCTAGTGGCCTTTCATAGAACTGTGATCTATGTTGTTTACAGTGAATATCATTAATCTCGCTTTCGGTTTCTCAAATGTGATGTCATTTGGTCTTGGTCTGTGCAGTTTATGGAATTTCTTTTTAGTGTGTTATTTATTT
The DNA here is from genome assembly GCF_013368585.1 of Megalops cyprinoides. Lineage (NCBI taxonomy): Eukaryota > Metazoa > Chordata > Actinopteri > Elopiformes > Megalopidae > Megalops > Megalops cyprinoides. The sequence continues at coordinate 13,287,377 of NC_050603.1, forward strand.
TATTTAAAAAAATTCCAGCCTCCTACCTCTTGCTTGTTTAAGAAAGACAGGTGGGATTTTTTAGTGCATAGAAGTGCACTTTGATGTTGCCTTTTCTATGTAGCTCTTCATAGAAGAGGTTAGGAAGGTACCGTGTAGGTGGCCAAGTATCGATATTAATGTCCTAAGGAAATTCAGACAAAAGTACCCCACAAATGTGAAAACACCTGGAGACAAATCACCACTTTTATGTGGATAATAAATTGCAATGTTACCGGGAAAGTGTTTGGGCATGCATGTGCATTACTGTATGTCTGTGTATGTGTCTATATACTGTATGGGTGAGCAGATGTATGTGCGCCCATCTGTGTATATCTGTACATCTAGCTATATGCATGTCCCCACTAATATAAAGTGTGGTGCATGTTCTTCACAAAACTGTAACCAATTTTCTCAGACATTGATATTGTTACCTTTCCTTGAAAACAACCCGGCCTACAGTATAGGCTAGTTTTCAGAGATATTGGGAACCTGTACACCAGTAACCCTTCCTGGTATTGACTTCATTCAGCACAGGTAGGCTGTTGTCTCAAATTTTTGGTATTGGTGTTGTCTCAAATAATAACGGAAAATATCAACATTGGATACTGGTACACTGTTCTCTTTTCTTGATATTTCCTGCCCATCAGTCAACAAGATTAAATAGTTAATGGAAAACAAGTCCTTGCTGTCATTCAGTCACCCTTTTCTTAAGAACCAATTGCAGGGGAGAATTTCATGCTGATCTACATTCATCATAAACAGGCAAAGAGGAGTCTGTGTGTATGTGTGTGTGTGTGTGTGTGTGTGCCTGCACTTGGTGGGGGGTTCTTTGTGTGCTGCCCCTTAAATACCCCCCAAAATATCTCACAGATCACATGTGATGCACACCTTCAGAACCTGAATACCTTGAATATTTCGGTTTCTGCTTTGCACTTGAACAGACTGGAATTTTCGCTTTGAGATATGACAGATACGTGAAAAATGTCACAGGGATACATGTTTTACATAGCACACATACGGTATCTGTAGGACACACACAGATATTCTGTTTACTTCTGACACACTAAGGAAGGAACAACATTATGACAGTGCTGAGTATGTATAGATGTAGGTATATATTGTGTTTACGTCTGTTGTTTGGGTACGGTGTCTCAGCAACTGCTATGAAATCCTGATGTTTCAGCACACACCCAGATACTCACATGAGAAGAAGCTGAATTTGCCATTTTTGTGGTGCTAAATACTGACTAGTTATTTGAAAAAAGTAACCAGATCGTTAACATTGAAATATGAAAAAACAGGCCATTTTAATTTTAATATGTTTCTTATTTACTGTGTACTGTCAATACGTGATTTTGGATCTGTAGTGATAGAAAATATTGTGCTGCTGATAGAAAATAAGTGCTGTTAAATGAAATGAAATCTTTTAAAATACAGTAACGTAGTTACAATGTCAAGAGGAAACAAAGTCCAATTTCTCTCTATTCAATTTGTTTCCATTAGATATACATGAAGTAATGTTCAAGGTTCAACAATTCTTTCTGTATCAGTTTATCTGCCACAACAGGTTGAGTTCCAAGTGCTGTACTGAATGGAAAAGATTTTGGAAAATAACTGGCACCTATCAGGACATTGACTACACTTCCATAAATCTGTAGCACTGCTGCCATCTCATGGAAGATGAGACAAACAGCAAGTACATTAAGTGAGTGGGAACATTTCCTTTCCATTTCCAGTTTTATATACTAAAACAAAATAATATCTGCACTGAACATTCAAGCGTGTACATCTTAAAAGCAAAAAAATGTAAAGGTGTTATGTATGGGTGATCTATCTCCAGGCAAATATCCAAATCCTTTTTAACAATGGCCTGCTGAAATGAAGCGATACAATTACTAATTGCATAATACCATGCCTTTAGCCATGTATTCTGTTGTATTGTGACCTTACAACACAAGATAATTTTCAAAAGTGGACCAGAATGGGTTACAGATGCAATAAAATGAACATTGATCCACAAATATACATTTCATTGGACACAGTAACACTTTCTGTCCATGTAAATGTCCATCCTGCAACATTTTTATCTGCCACTTCACAAAAATCTGTGGGTGTCCCCAAAGGGAATCTAGCTAAGTACATAACTCTTGAAGGGAAAGGCATTTTCTGGCCATTATTTCTGAACAAAACTATACACACTGACAACATAATACAATATTGACAACACATATTTTTGGGAAGACAGGGTTCTCAAGCAAGCAGATGGTGTAACTGCTACTATCAGTGTAGTAATATTAAAAAAATAAACACATCGGGGCAGCAGTGTAGCATAGCAATAAGGAGCAAGGCTTGTAACTGAGGTTGCTGGTTCAATTCCATTCAATCCAATTTGGGCAAGGTACTCAACCCAGAATTACCTCAGTAAATATTCAGCTGTGATGGATAGCATGTAAAACTGCAAACTATGTAAGTCGCTCTGGATGAGAGCGTCTGCAAAATGACAGTAACGCAATGTAATTCATCGTTCCTTCCAAATGAGAAAAAATACGTAATTCACCTAAGGGTGGCCTAAGGGTGATGTCCTGTTATGTTTAATATTTAGAGTGAAATAAAGCACTGAGTGATGTGCATCAAAGTGAGCCTGCCATTTCAAGTGCCTAGAAATGCATTACAAAAAGTGTAATTATAAACTGAATTACAAACTGTACCTCTCCCTGGCTATAGGCTGATGCAGAGCCATGAAGCTACATGGCTCTGGGCTGATCAGTGCGTCGAATTTCGGCGGGGGTGTGTTTCCCCCGCTGAAATCGGTATGCAGTATGCTGCGCTGGATTGGCTGAAATTAAAATAGGCGGAGTTTGCAACGGGCGCATGGCAAGCAGTGCAGTCATTGGTGCAAACATAAAGACGTAAATTGCGTCACTTCCCTTCTCCGCTGTTGAACAATGGCAGTACCGGAAACGGCAAACAAGTGAACGACTGCTAGTTTAAATTTAGTTTCTTTAAAAAAATGGAGTAAAAATAGAGTTGCTCAGGTTATTTTATTACACTGATAATATGAGAAATGTGACTGTTTTGCAAATTAAATGTCTCATTTGATCTGCGCTTGCAAGATATCTTTAGCGCTCTGATTTTGTAGGTAACGTTAGCTAGCCAGCGACCTAGTCAGTAATAATCAAAATCAAGCGTTGTTTTAAGTAGTCTAGCTGGTTAACGTTATCTGGTTGCTTGAAGATGGTGGAACTTTCTGGAACCGTCCGTGTCAGTTGAGAAGTGTTCGGTACTTTAACGTTATATATTTTTCCTGTTTCATACAAACTAGCCGACTAAAATGAGTTTAGCTTTCAGCCGAGCACCCCGAAAGACGGCGGGGAACCGCATGTCCAAATTACTGGACGCTGAAGAAGAAGATGAGTTCTACAAAACTACTTATGGTGGATTCAATGACGTAAGTGCTCATATTTCACTTGTGGATAGCTGATGTGTACCTAACATCGAGCACTCCAAGATGAATACTCACTGTGGTGACAGCCAGTTTACTGGAACAATTAGCCAGCCCTGCCCAGTGGAGATACGATCATGGGGGGGTTAACCTATACTAATTCATAAATGTGGTTACCTGGCTAATTTGACAGCCCCTGTCTATGGAGTCGGGAGATTAACTGAACTGAACCTTTCCAATTGCTAGCTCATAATGTGTCCCATACCTTCAAACGAACGTCATTCCATAAGAATTGCAGAAGTACTTATTGCAGTTTAAATAAATATTCTGTGTTTTGTTCAGGAATCGGGAGATGACGAGTATAAGGGCGATCAGTCGGACACTGAAGATGAGGTGGACAGCGACTTCGACATCGACGAAGGTGATGAACCCGACAGTGACCAGGACGAAGATGAGCCGCGCAGGAAACGAAGGGTTGTCACCAAGGCCTATAAGGTGAGATGCCACTATGTTGTGCCCACAGCAACGTTATTCTAACTTCTCAGCTACTCCATTTCGAGGACTTGTACTTGAATGAGGCTATGACAAGATCCAACACCTATGCGTGGGATGAGCTCAGCTTCCTAAGCACAATGCAGCATTTCACCAACCTGCTGATGGGAAGAACATATGCAGAAGTACTGCACAACTTCTATCTGTAGATCTCAATTCCCATTGACTCTGTTGCAGAATGTTGCACCAAAGTTGCCTGACGAATTTGCCCCTGATGAGGCTTCAGATGACTTTGTCTGGCATCTGCATTCTAAGTTTCCATTTAAATTTTGTTGTAAACCTTATATGGGACAATTTAGGGCGACCGGCATAACTGACATTTTGACGGTTTCCTTACCTGTTTGTGGCCTCTTTTGTCAGGAGCCCATAAAAGTGGTGAAGCCCAAACCCAAGCCCAAGAAGACATCAGAGCAGCCCCGTAAGACTGAGCGGGCCAAGGTGGACAAGCATGTTCCTCTGGAGCTCCAGGAGGAAATTGGAGAAAGTAGGAATCCCCTCACCATCTTGTCTTTCTGAAATCTGTACAGCGATTTTCCACAGAATGTAATATATAGTAATAACATAATGATCTAATTTATTTGGCACAATCCTACTGTCAAGGCAGCTTTCATAGGTGAATTTTATTGTTGAATAAAAGCAAACCTGGATTTATAACCCGTGCAGCACACGGGTTCAGTCACAAGGGGAGGGGCTGCATGTAAAGCCAGGAATCCCTGTCAGTGTGGCCCATTGTCATACATTTAAAGGGACGATGCGGTCAAACGTTGTCTTTGATATACTGTGTAGTGTGTATGGAAAATGAAGTTGATTTCCCACGTAGAATGATGCTTCCAAAGCACAGTCAGCCCAGAGCCTTCAGTCCAGCTCTCCTGGCTGCTGAAAATGTCTCTGAAACTAAGGCAGCTCTGAGCTGTGTTTGTAAGTGTGTGGGAAGAAGCAGGACGTTATGGACATATTTATGTGGTCTCAGAGGATAGATCTGTCCTTTAGAGACACTAAATAGCCTACAGAGATGTTCCTTCCACAGAAAACCTCCTGCGCCCTTCCGGTGACTTACAGAAACAGCTCAGCACGGGCTCAGTGCTAGTAACACGATATATCAAACTATAAAATTTGATCAAAGTGCCATTTTAAGCTTTCTGAAGTGGAAGCCATGGAGATGTACACTTGACTCTTTGCGTGAGACAGCAGTGCTGATGTGAGATTTTTATTTAGGGATGATAGAAAAATTTTGTCTTTAAGACATGTCAAGAATGATTATATGTGTGTTTGTCATGACAAAGCATCAAAAGAATGACGCTCTACAAAGTAGAAACTGCATGAGTGAGGGGCTTGATCTGGTTGTCCCTTGATGTGTGCTGCATGGGATCTTGTCTTGCCCACCAGGTCGCAAGTCTGTGCGGCAGTCGACCACCGAGCACACGCGCATGACCTACCTGCGGCTGCAGGAGAGGCAGGTGGCCCCACGGCGCAGGAAGGGGGCCCACCACGACCGGCCCCTGACCCAGGAGGAGCTGCTGGCTGAGGCCAAGCTGACCGCCGAGATCAACCTCCGATCACTAGGTAAGAAAGAGAGGGTGTGTGTGCATGCAAGCTTGTGTGTGTGCGCACATAATTTCAAATTCTGTAACAGTGTCTCTTAATCCAAGTCCTGGGGACCCATTGTGTATTCTGGCATTTGTCCAAGCTATTTCTACCTATTCATTGTGAAATGGGATTGGTTTTGCATTACCCTCTCAATGCAGGGATTGAAATATATGAAAAATTCCTAATACCAAAAATAATTTTAGGCTGATTGGGCTGGGCTGGGCTGATTGAAGTAGTCATTTTTCACTATTTTTATGCACATCCTGTAGTCATTTAAGATGTTATTAACTTTGATGTAGAGGATACAACTGCAGTCTTAGTGGCATATTAAGCTCTTGGTGTGCCCTGATACATCTGTGGTATCTGGGATTTGAAAATATAAGTAAGTGAAAATATGAAAATGTAAGTGTATTCATTCTTCATATTTAAAAAGTACCTGATTTACTCGAGTAATCAGTTTCATTTATATTGTGTCTGTCACCCATTTGATAATTCCCTTCCAGTAAAGAGGTATAATCCTCAACCAGCACACTGTGTATTGCCCACGTCAGTGGTACACAGAAGACACGTTTCATAAGCTAGTTCATTCACCACCAGCCGAGGCGCAGAGGGAGGGATTCATTTCCCTAATTAAACCAGCGTGCGGACATCTCCCTGGATCAGACAGAGTGTCATGCACTTTGGAAGTGTTTGATACTTGTCCAATGGTATGTCTCTCCTTATTAAACTCAGAGAACTATGAGCGTCTGGAGGCAGACAAGAAGAAGCAGGTCCACAAGAAGCGGCGCTTCGAGGGCCCCACCATTCGCTACCACTCGGTCCTCATGCCGCTAGTCTCTGATGCCCACCTGAAAGAGGAGAACGTGGACGTGGAAGGGTAAGAGACGCACTTCTCGTGTGCAAACCAGTTGTCCTGCTTTCCAGGAGACTGTTCATGAAGGGCACCTAAGGCTGGTCTTGGGGGCAGATAAACTGATACGGTTTCACCTTGCTGTCTTTTAGCATGTGCACCTATCCAGAACTTGAAATTCATGTTGCCCTGGCAGTCAGTAGTGGCTTTTTCCCAGTAGAGAGCTTAAGCTGCATTTGGACAAATAGAGATGACACGCCTCCTTCTGAAAATATACAGCTTTTCCAATACATTTTGTTGAGGTGTTGTTAGTTCGAAAGGGGTCTGTGCCCATATACACACCAATGATGTCTTTGTTCAATGCTTACATTAATATTCTCTTCTGATCTTAATACCAAAATTAATTTTTACTTGCAGGTGATCACTCTATTTACATGTAGTTGTGCTTGACTGCGTTATCGTATCACACCAATGTATGTACTTTTAACAACTGCCTGGCCACATCTAGTATTATGTGCTCAACTGTGTGTGGTACTTGCTTATAACCCCACCTTGACTACAGCTAGCAGTAAATGGAAAGTGCCTTAATAGTGTGGTCATTTTCAGGTGCACCTGGACATGGGATGATGCAAATGAGACACATATATTTGGAAATGAACCCAAGTGAAAGAGTTTTGTTTCATTTCTGCCTCCAGGTTAGACCAGGACACACCACAGGCCACTTCTGCTGCCCCGGCACCCTCTTCTGAAGCTGCCCCGTCCACCTCATCCTCCTCCCAGCAACCCCCAGGAGGGTTCTGCTCTCGAACCTACATCACCTTCAGTGACGACGAGGCCTTTGAATCGGTCTTCCCCCGGGCCCCTCTGCCCCGACCCCCAGTCCAGGAGATCTGCCCGGTCACCCACAAGCCGGCTTTGTACCGCGACCCTGTCACAGACATCCCCTACGCCAACACCCGCGCCTTCAAGATCATCCGTGAGGCCTACAAAAAGTATGTGGCCGCCCACGGGCTCCCCAATGCCTCAGGTGGGTTCTCTGGAGACGGTGGATCCAAGGGGGCCCGTCAGAAGATTGTCATCAAGCAGAGCATGTCGGCCACTTAGCAGGACAATACAGATTTGACCTACATCTGAATTTGTAGGCCTTGAGACTTTGACTGATTTCTCTTTACGTTTCCCTCTTTCTATGACTGCTTTTTATGTCTGTGATCCACTCTTTTTGCTTTTTTCCCTTGTCTTTTTTTTCATCTATGACTGGTTTCTCTTTAAACATACTTCCAGCAAATCCCTCCCATATTGACATACTGGGGTGTACTCAGTATGGAAATCATTTGAAGAGGAGCACCGGTTAGTTCTGGCAACTTGTTTTTTTATACTGCATATGTTCCATGTTATAGTTTAATGTTGTAACGCGTTGAGCTTTAGAAACATTCCTGCATGGAGTAATTGGCAACTGTGCAGACAGGAATAAGTATGTTTGTACTTACAGTAAGCTGAAACGATAGGATTTTCTCTAGTGGGGGAAGATGAATGCATAGTGTAATAAAATATGTACAAGGAATCATATCTTCATTTCTCCATTTCTTTAAGCCAAAAGATGGGCAATGATGAGCCGAAACCAAAAAAGACATGAGGTTAAGTCAGGACATGAACAACTTTGCCATATCTTGAGAAATGCATACAATGAGGTCTTGAAATGTATTCATAGTGTGCAGACTCTGCCCTGGGCCAGCCTTATGTGTGTTTTTTTTTTTTATAAACGGACTTAAATAGAATGCCTTTTTACATATCATAGCTCCATGCTGAAGTGTAATTCTGTAATCAGTTCACAACTCCCTGTGAAAGAGGGATTTATTCTTAGTAGGTCACTCAGTTTGTTCTGGGGGTTATCTTTGTTGTTCTGAGCTCTAGTTACTTGTGGAGTGACTTTTGCAATGACTTTGCAGTAGATGGAGAGATTTTGCCCTTCTGTTGTGTTCAAATGAGGACTTGATAGCTTTTTTTTTATCAGATATCCCACTTCACCGCTGAGTCATTGTCTCTGCTGAAGGGTACATCACTGGCTGAAGAACTGAGCTTGTGGAGCATTTTTATTGGCCTATTAATAACACCTAGTTTAACCAACAAAGCCCCTACTTTGATGGCATTTGCATATTCTAATCTTGAGATGGCCTAACAGCTCACAACAGCATATCCATGTAAAGATACTGCTTTGTACCTTAAGATGCAATGGAGACCTGTGACCACTAGATGTCTCTTTTTGTCCCTGACACCCCCAAACTCTGTAACTGATAAGCACATGAGCGCAGCTGCCACTCCTCTCCCTCCCTCCCTTCCTTGCCCCCCCCCCTCCCCCTTTCCCCCACCCCTCTCTCCACTCTGCCTCTCTGAGCCAAAATAATAAAATGCTGACCTCACAATGTGCTGCTGGTATCCCTGTCTCAGCATTGCCCTGAAAGCAAGCGAGTGGGAGTGAGAGGGGAGGGGAGGAGAGGATAGAAACAAAAAACAGGGGGGTTGTAGGGGTGCTGGAGACGGGGGGGGGGAAAAAAGATCCAGTCTCTGCCTCTAGCTTCCGGCGTTGCTTTGGACAGGGCAACAGCACAGTCGCTGTGTGAAGGTAGGTGGGAGGCAGCCTCTCTGTGCTGCTCAGAATGTTTGCTTGGAGATGGCACTTTCACGTATGCTGCTTTGCTCGTACTGTAGTGGGACTGCTGGCGTACGTGTGGGGGAGAGGGAAGCTGATCTGACAGCACTACCAGCTTGCAGTGAAAACCAGATAGTTGTGTGGAAATTTGTAGTCCTTTGCAATCAGATACATTTGCTTACTTATGATCACACTATGACTGGTTTCCATGCACTGTAATCCTGTTGGATTGGTTTAGCAAGAGAAGTCCATAGTGTGTAGCTGTCAGTGTACATGGTGTGAATTCCTTGATCCTAACAGTTTACTGCTTTCACTGTCTTGGTCTACTGTTAAGATTAAGATGTATTTTTCAGAGTAACCTCTGTAGGTGTGTAACCAGTAGAATCAAGTAAAATGTAAGACCCCTGCTCAGAGTCACTGAGACGCTGGATAGTTGTAGAGCTATGGACCTCAGGCCATCCATACTGCCATGTGACCTGTCAGGACTTGATGCGGCCAACAGCATATGTCAGTTTCACTAGCAGGCTTTGGCCCAAGCAGTGCAATTAGCTTACATTGGTGTAATTTCCCCTGGTAGTGCATTTGACACTGGTGTTTTGTCTAACTGCCTGTATTTTATTACAATTTAAATCCTCACTGCACACATGGGTTGGTTTTAGACCTTTTAAGAGGCCCAGGAGTCCTTAGGTGAGAAAACTGGGCAGGAGCTAGGGAAGGTTTGCACTGCGAGAAGTTGCTAACTTTTGATGAGGCTAAAATTACCCTTGGGATGATCTGGAATTTTGTACCAGGCTGATGAGGATGGAAGTAGTCAGCTTGCAAGCAGTGTGAAATCTTATAGCTTGTCAGTCAGGAGATATGACATAGGCACTGCTTTGGGTGTGTGTGTGTGTGCGCGTGTGTGTGTGTGTGTGCGTGTGCGCGCACATGGAAGTGGTGGGAGGAGCAGTATTATCCCTTGATTATTGTGGTACAGATTCGGAAAAATCCCTTTCCTAAATGATGTTCATATTGCTTAGTTACACCTCAGGGTAAAGGTAATAAAAGAATAAAAAATGTGGTAATTTGCAATGATGATTTAAGAATAAAAAAATGTGGTAATTTGGAATTATGATTTGAAATCACCTGAATTTCCCCCAGGAGCATGTGACTTTGTACACAGAAACAACAAATCTTAAAATAACAATTGCACTGAAATTAAGTGGCATCTTTGCTGTAAAGTAGAGTGCAGCCAGTTGTTTATAGAAGATGATGTATTCTTGGTTATTCATTTGAACAGAGATATATCTACCTGTTTAATAGTCTCTTACCCCATATATCTCAGGAGGCTAGGTCTGGTATAATTTATATTTTATTACGATTGTATGACCTCTTGTGTCTCGTGAGATGTGTTGTTTTTGTCAAGGTTGTTGTCATCATCATTCTAATTGTGCTGCCTGACCTTCAGAATGTCACCCTGTGATGTCACAAACTGCCCCTTCTGACACAAGAGTATTGCTCCTCCCCTATGTTGGTAGGTGGTCCCTCTCCAGAGCATACCCATAACTTGTGCCATAACTTTAGCCATAGCTTCCCTAACTGTGTTCTTTAGTTTTTGTTTTAGTGAACTTCATGGATAGTTTAAAAAAAAAAAAATTGAAAACTTGAGTTTAAGTGATTCCACATTGTGGCTCGCTTCTGCTTACTTTTTTTTTCATAATGTACCTGTGGAGAACAAATGGTTAAATTTAGGCATCCAAATTTCCACACCTTCAAAATTTAAGTCTCCCGACAGCCTGTTAATCAGGCTGAC